>NW_027182819.1:1315000-1445000 GCF_041146395.1 Eulemur rufifrons | reverse complement strand
GGTTAGGGTCAAGGGTTAGGGTTTTTGTTAGGCATATCGTTGGGGTTAGAAGTAAGGGTTACTGTCAGTGTTAGGGTTGTAGGTAGGGTTACGGTTAGGGTTAGCGGTTTAGAATTAGGGTTAGGGATTAGGTGTCACAGTGATGACTAGGAGATAGGGTTAGAATTATGGGATAGGGGTTGTTCTCAGGAAATGTGTTATGCATTAACGTTAGGATAAGAGGTTAAAGTTAGGCGCACGGTGAGGTTTACGTGTTAAGGGGAGAAATAGGAACAGGGTTGGGTGTTATGTTCAGGGTTAGGGTTATCTGTTAAAGGTATTGTTTATGCTTAGCGCACGGGCCCTGTCTGCATTAGGCGGGCGGGGGGAGTTAAGGGGGCTGGGATTGTACACGGGAACCCACTCTATCATACTCTGGGTATGGGCCCATGGGTTTCATGCAGGACACAGTGGTAGAGCCTCCTTTCACGCATGGCATGGGAGGATTGCAGGCTTTCTAAACTCTAAGAAAGCAAGAAGTCTGAGTATTAGATTTAGGGTTAGGATTATGGTTAGGGTTAAGGATGAAGTTTAGTGTTAGGGTGAGGGCTCAGGGTTAGGGATTAGGGTTAGGGTTAGGGTTAGGGTTAAAGGTTACTCTTAGGTTTAACGGTTACACTTTGGTTTAGGGTTGAGGTTTACGGTTAGGGTTAAGATGAGGGGTTAGGGTTTGGTACAGGGTTAGGGTTAAGTGTTAGGTTTAGGGTTGAAGATTAGGATTAGGGTTAGGATTAAAGGTCAGCGTGAGAGTTAACGCTTAGGGTTAAGGTTAAGAGTTAGGGTTTAGGGTTAGGGTTAGGGTTAGGGTTAGTTTTAGGGTTAGAGTTATGTGCTATAGTTTGTGTTAGAGGTTAGGGTTAGGTTTACTGGTGACGGTTAGGGTTACGTTTAGGGGTTAGCATTAGGGTTAGGGTTAGGGTTAGTGTTAAGGGATAGGATTAGGGTTATGTGTTGGGCTTAGGGTTAGGTTTTAGTGTTAGGGTTATCATTAAGGACTAGGGGTAGGGTCAGGGTTAAATGCTTGGGTGCGTGTAATGGTTAGGGTCGGGTTAAGGTTCACGGATAGGGTTAGTGTTAAGGGTTATGGGTAGGTTTAGGGTTCAGGGTTAGAGTTAGCATTAGGGCTTAAGGTTAGGATTAGGCGGTAGGTTACATTTAGGGTTAGATCTAGGCCTTAGGGTAAGGGCTAGCGTTAGGGTTAAGAGATAGGGTTATGTTTAATGCTTAGGATTAGGGTTAGGGTTTGGGGTTAAAGTAAGTGTTAGGGGTTAGGTTTAAGGATCAAAGGTTAGGGTTATTTTTAGCTGTAGTGTTAGGGTTAGGGATAAGGGATCCCATTAGCATTAAGGGTCTTCCTTACTGTAGGGTTAAGGGTTAGGCTTAGAGTTAAAGGTTCAGGTTAGGGTCAGTGTTAAGAATTAGGGTGAGGGTTAACGGTTAGGGTAAAGGTTAAGCGTTAGGGTTAGGGATTAGTGATTAGGGTTTTTGGATAGTGTTAGGGTTAGCGGTTAGGAGTTAGTGTTTTATGAAAGGGTATGGTTAGAATTAGGATTGGGGTTAGAGTTAGGGTGAGGTATAGGGGTTAGGTTTAGGGGTTAGTTTTAGGGTAAAAGGATAGGATTAGGGTTATGGGTTGGGCTTAGGTTTAGGGTTAAAATTTACTGCTAGGGTTAGTGATAGGGTTCAGGGTTAGCTTTAGGGGTTCTGGTTAGGGTTAGGTGTTAGGTTAGTGTCAGGGTTAGGTCTAGTCGTGAGGGTAAGGTTTAGGGTTAGCTTTAAGAGCTAGGGTTAGGTTTAATGGTTAGGATTAGGATTAGGTTTAAGGGTTAGGGTAAGGCTTAGGGGTTCGGGTGAAGGGTTAGGGTCAAGGGTTAGGGTTTTTGTTACGCATAGCGTTGGGGTTAGAAGTAACGGTTACTGTCAGTGTTAGGGTTGTAGGTAGGGTTCCGGTTAGGGTTAGCGGTTTAGAATTAGGGTTAGGGATTAGGTGTCACAGTGATGACTAGGAGATAGGGTTAGAATTATGGGATAGGGGTTGTTCTCAGGAAATGGGTTATGCATTAACGTTAGGATAAGAGGTTAAAGTTAGGCGCACGGTGAGGTTTACGTGTTAAGGGGAGAAATAGGAACAGGGTTGGGTGTTATGTTCAGGGTTAGGGTTATCTGTTAAAGGTATTGTTTATGCTTAGCGCACGGGCCCTGTCTGCATTAGGCGGGCGGGGGGAGTTTAGGGGGCTGGGATTGTACCCGGGAACCCACTCTATCATACTCTGGGTATGGGCCCGTGGGTTTCATGCAGGACACAGTGGTAGAGCCTCCTATCACGCATGGCATGGGAGGATTGCAGGCTTTCTAAACTCTAAGAAAGCAAGAAGTCTGAGAATTAGATTTAGGGTTAGGATTATGGTTAGGGTTAAGGATGAAGTTTAGTGTTAGGGTGAGGGCTCAGGGTTAGGGATTAGGGTTAGGGTTAGGGTTAGGGTTAAAGGTTACTCTTAGGTTTAACGGTTACACTTTGGTTTAGGGTTGAGATTTACGGTTAGGGTTAAGATGAGGGGTTAGGGTTTGGTACAGGGTTAGGGTTAAGTGTTAGGTTTAGGGTTGAAGATTAGGATTAGGGTTAGGATTAAAGGTCAGCGTGAGAGTTAACGCTTAGGGTTAAGGTTAAGAGTTAGGGTTTAGGGTTAGGGTTAGGGTTAGGGTTAGTTTTAGGGTTAGAGTTATGTGCTATAGTTTGTGTTAGAGGTTAGGGTTAGGTTTACTGGTGACGGTTAGGGTTACGTTTAGGGGTTAGCATTAGGGTTAGGGTTAGGGTTAGTGTTAAGGGATAGGATTAGGGTTATGTGTTGGGCTTAGGGTTAGGTTTTAGTGTTAGGGTTATCATTAAGGACTAGGGGTAGGGTCAGGGTTAAATGCTTGGGTGCGGGTAATGGTTTAGGGTCGGGTTAAGGTTCACGGATAGGGTTAGTGTTAAGGGTTATGGGTAGGTTTAGGGTTCAGGGTTAGAGTTAGCATTAGGGCTTAAGGTTAGGATTAGGCGGTAGGTTACATTTAGGGTTAGATCTAGGCCTTAGGGTAAGGGCTAGCGTTAGGGTTAAGAGATAGGGTTATGTTTAATGCTTAGGATTAGGGTTAGGGTTTGGGGTTAAAGTAAGTGTTAGGGGTTAGGTTTAAGGATCAAAGGTTAGGGTTATTTTTAGCTGTAGTGTTAGGGTTAGGGATAAGGGATCCCATTAGCATTAAGGGTCTTCCTTACTGTAGGGTTAAGGGTTAGGCTTAGAGTTAAAGGTTCAGGTTAGGGTCAGTGTTAAGAATTAGGGTGAGGGTTAACGGTTAGGGTAAAGGTTAAGCGTTAGGGTTAGGGATTAGTGATTAGGGTTTTTTGATAGTGTTAGGGTTAGCGGTTAGGAGTTAGTGTTTTATGAAAGGGTATGGTTAGAATTAGGATTGGGGTTAGAGTTAGGGTGAGGTATAGGGGTTAGGTTTAGGGGTTAGTTTTAGGGTAAAAGGATAGGATTAGGGTTATGGGTTGGGCTTAGGTTTAGGGTTAAAATTTACTGCTAGGGTTAGGGATAGGGTTCAGGGTTAGCTTTAGGGGTTCTGGTTAGGGTTAGGTGTTAGGTTAGTGTCAGGGTTAGGTCTAGTCGTGAGGGTAAGGTTTAGGGTTAGCTTTAAGAGCTAGGGTTAGGTTTAATGGTTAGGATTAGGATTAGGTTTAAGGGTTAGGGTAAGGCTTAGGGGTTCGGGTGAAGGGTTAGGGTCAAGGGTTAGGGTTTTTGTTACGCATAGCGTTGGGGTTAGAAGTAACGGTTACTGTCACTGTTAGGGTTGTAGGTGGGGTTCCGGTTAGGGTTAGCGGTTTAGAATTAGGGTTAGGGATTAGGTGTCACAGTGATGACTAGGAGATAGGGTTAGAATTATGGGATAGGGGTTGTTCTCAGGAAATGGGTTATGCATTAACGTTAGGATAAGAGGTTAAAGTTAGGCGCACGGTGAGGTTTACGTGTTAAGGGGAGAAATAGGAACAGGGTTGGGTGTTATGTTCAGGGTTAGGGTTATCTGTTAAAGGTATTGTTTATGCTTAGCGCACGGGCCCTGTCTGCATTAGGCGGGTGGGGGGAGTTTAGGGGGCTGGGATTGTACCCGGGAACCCACTCTATCATACTCTGGGTATGGGCCCGTGGGTTTCATGCAGGACACAGTGGTAGAGCCTCCTTTCACGCATGGCATGGGAGGATTGCAGGCTTTCTAAACTCTAAGAAAGCAAGAAGTCTGAGAATTAGATTTAGGGTTAGGATTACGGTTATGGTTAGGATTATGGTTAGGGTTAAGGATGAAGTTTAGTGTTAGGGTGAGGGCTTAGGGTTAGGGATTAGGGTTAGGGTTATACGTTACTCTTAAGTTTAATGGTTACACTTTGGTTTCGGGTTGAGGTTTACGGTTAGGGTTAAGATGAGGGGTTAGGGTTTGGTACAGGGTTAGGGTTAAGTGTTAGGTTTAGGGTTGAAGATGAGGATTAGGGATAGGATTAAAGGTTAGCGTGAGAGTTAACGCTTAGGGTTAAGGTTAAGAGTTAGGGTTTAGGGTTAGGGTTAGGGTTAGTTTTAGGGTTAGAGTTATGTGCTATGGTTTGTGTTAGAGGTTAGGGTTAGGTTTACTGGTAACGGTTAGGGTTACGTTTAGGGGTTAGCATTAGGGTTAGGGTTAGGGTTAAGGGATAGGATTAGGGTTAAGTGTTGGACTTAGGGTTAGGGGTTAGTGTTAGGGTTATCATTAAGGATTATTGTTAAGTTCAGGGTTAAATGCTTGGGTGCGGGTAATGGTTAGGGTCAGGGTTAAGGTTCACGGATAGGGTTAGTGTTAAGGATTACAGGTAGGTTTAGGGTTCAGGGTTAGAGTTAGCATTAGGGCTTAAGGTTAGGATTAGGCGGTAGGTTAGATTTAGGGTTAGATCTAGGCGTTAGGGTAAGGGCTAGCGTTAGGGTTAAGAGATAGGGTTAGGTTTAATGCTTAGGATTAGGGTTAGGGTTTGGGGTTAAAGTAAGTGTTAGGGGTTAGGTTTAAGGATCAAAGGTTAGGGTTATTTTTAGCTGTAGTGTTAGGGTTAGGGATAAGGGATCCCATTAGCATTAAGGGTCTTCCTTACTGTAGGGTTAAGGGTTAGGCTTAGAGTTAAAGGTGAAGGTTAGGGTCAGTGTTAAGAATTAGGGTGAGGGTTAACGGTTAGGGTAAAGGTTAAGCGTTAGGGTTAGGGATTAGTGATTAGGGTTTTTGGATAGTGTTAGGGTTAGCGGTTGGGAGTTAGTGTTTTATGAAAGGGTATGGTTAGAATTAGGATTGGGGTTAGAGTTAGGGTGAGGTATAGGGGTTAGGTTTAGGGGTTAGTTTTAGGGTAAAAGGATAGGATTAGGGTTATGGGTTGGGCTTAGGTTTAGGGTTAAAATTTACTGCTAGGGTTAGGGATAGGGTTCAGGGTTAGCTTTAGGGGTTCTGGTTAGGGTTAGGTGTTAGGTTAGTGTCAGGGTTCGGTCTAGTCGTGAGGGTAAGGTTTAGGGTTAGCTTTAAGAGCTAGGGTTAGGTTTAATAGTTAGTGTTAGGATTAGGTTTAAGGGTTAGGGTAAGGCTTAGGGGTTCGGGTGAAGGGTTAGGGTCAAGGGTTAGGGTTTTTGTTACGCATAGCGTTGGGGTTAGAAGTAACGGTTACTGTCAGTGTTAGGGTTGTAGGTAGGGTTCCGGTTAGGGTTAGCGGTTTAGAATTAGGGTTAGGGATTAGGTGTCACAGTGATGACTAGGAGATAGGGTTAGAATTATGGGATAGGGGTTGTTCTCAGGAAATGGGTTATGCATTAACGTTAGGATAAGAGGTTAAAGTTAGGCGCACGGTGAGGTTTACGTGTTAAGGGGAGAAATAGGAACAGGGTTGGGTGTTATGTTCAGGGTTAGGGTTATCTGTTAAAGGTATTGTTTATGCTTAGCGCACGGGCCCTGTCTGCATTAGGCGGGCGGGGGGAGTTTAGGGGGCTGGGATTGTACCCGGGAACCCACTCTATCATACTCTGGGTATGGGCCCATGGGTTTCATGCAGGACACAGTGGTAGAGCCTCCTTTCACGCATGGCATGGGAGGATTGCAGGCTTTCTAAACTCTAAGAAAGCAAGAAGTCTGAGAATTAGATTTAGGGTTAGGATTACGGTTATGGTTAGGATTATGGTTAGGGTTAAGGATGAAGTTTAGTGTTAGGGTGAGGGCTTAGGGTTAGGGATTAGGGTTAGGGTTAAAGGTTACTCTTAAGTTTAATGGTTACACTTTGGTTTCGGGTTGAGGTTTACGGTTAGGGTTAAGATGAGGGGTTAGGGTTTGGTACAGGGTTAGGGTTAAGTGTTAGGTTTAGGGTTGAAGATGAGGATTAGGGATAGGATTAAAGGTTAGCGTGAGAGTTAACGCTTAGGGTTAAGGTTAAGTGTTAGGGTTTAGGGTTAAGGTTAGGGTTAGTTTTAGGGTTAGAGTTATGTGCTATGGTTTGTGTTAGAGGTTAGGGTTAGGTTTAGTGGTGACGGTTAGGGTTACGTTTAGGGGTTAGCATTAGGGTTAGGGTTATGGAATAGGATTAGGTTAAGTGTTGGGCTTAGGGTTAGGGTTTAGTGTTAGGGTTATCATTAAGGATTAGGGTTAGGGTCAGGGTTAAATGCTTGGGTGCGGGTAATGGTTAGGGTCAGGGTTAAGGTTCACGGATAGGGTTAGTGTTAAGGGTTACGGGTAGGTTTAGGGTTCAGGGTTAGAGTTAGCATTAGGGCTTAAGGTTAGGATTAGGCGGTAGGTTAGATTTAGGGTTAGATCTAGGCGTTAGGGTAAGGGCTACCGTTAGGGTTAAGAGATAGGGTTAGGTTTAATGCTTAGGATTAGGGTTAGGGTTTGGGGTTAAAGTAAGTGTTAGGGGTTAGGTTTAAGGATCAAAGGTTAGGGTTATTTTTAGCTGTAGTGTTAGGGTTAGGGATAAGGGATCCCATTAGCATTACGGGTCTTCCTTACTGTAGGGTTAAGGGTTAGGCTTAGAGTTAAAGGTTAAGGTTAGGGTCAGTGTTAAGATTTAGGGTGAGGGTTAACGGTTAGGGTAAAGCCTAAGCGTTAGGGTTAGGGATTAGTGATTAGGGTTTTTGGTTAGTGTTAGGGTTAGCGGTTAGGAGTTAGTGTTTTATGAAGGGGTATGGTTAGAATTAGGATTGGGGTTAGAGTTAGGGTGAGGTATAGGGGTTAGGTTTAGGGGTTAGTTTTAGGGTAAAAGGATAGGATTAGGGTTACGGGTTGGGCTTAGGTTTAGGGTTAAAGTTTACTGCTAGGGTTAGGGATAGGGTTCAGGGTTAGCTTTACGGGTTCTGGTTAGGGTTTGGTGTTAGGTTTGTGTCAGGATTAGGTCTAGTCGTGAGGGTAAGGTTTAGGGTTAGCTTTAAGAGCTAGAGTTAGGCTTAATGGTTAGGATTAGGATTATGGTTAAGGGATAGGGTAAGGCTTAGGGTTTAGGGTGAAGGGTTATGGTCAAGGGTTAGGGTTTTTGTTAGGCATAGCGTTGGGGTTAAAAGTAAGGGTTACTGTCAGTGTTAGGGTTGTAGGTAGGGTTACGGTTAGGGTTAGCGGTTTAGAATTAGGGATAGGGATTAGGTGTCACAGGTGATTACAAGGATATAGGGTTAGAATTATGGGATAGGGGTTGTTCTCAGGAAATGGGTTATGCATTAACGTTAGGATAAGAAGTTAAAGTTAGGTGCACGATGAGGTTTACGTGTTAAGGGGAGAAATAGGAACAGGGTTGGGTGTTATCTTCAGGGTTAGGGTTATCCGTTAAAGGTATTGTTTATGCTTAGCGCACGGGCCCTGTCTGCATTAGGCGGGCGGGGGGAGTTTAGGGGGCTGGGATTGTACCCGGGAACCCACTCTATCATACTCTGGGTATGGGCCCGTGGGTTTCATGCAGGACACAGTGGTAGAGCGTCCTTTCACGCATGGCATGGGCGGATTGCAGGCTTTCTAAACTCTAAGAAAGCAAGAAGTCTGAGAATTAGATTTAGGGTTAGGATTATGGTTAGGGTTAAGGATGAAGTTTAGTGTTAGGGTGAGGGCTTAGGGTTAGGGATTAGGGTTAGCGTTAAAGGATACTCTTAGGTTTAACGGTTACACTTTGGTTTAGGGTTGAGGTTTACAGTTAGGGTTAAGATGAGGGGTTAGGGTTTGGTACAGGGTTAGGGTTAAGTGTTAGGTTTAGGGTTGAAGATTAGGATTAGGGTTAGGATTAAAGGTTAGCGTGAGAGTTAACGCTTAGGGTTAAGGTTAAGAGTTAGGGTTTAGGGTTAGGGTTAGGGTTAGGGTTCGTTTCAGGGTTAGTGTTTTGTGCTATGGTTTGTGTTAGAGGTTAGGGTTAGGTTTACTGGTCACGATTAGGGTTACGTTTAGGGGTTAGCATTAGGGTTAGGGTTAGGGTTAAGGGATAGGATTAGGGTTAAGTGTTGGGCTTAGGGTTAGGGTTTAGTGTTAGGGTTATCATTAAGGATTAGGTGTAGGGTCAGGTTTAAATGCTTGGGTGCGGGTAATGGTTAGGGTCAGGGTTAAGGTTCACGGATAGGGTTAGTGTTAAGGGTTACAGGTAGATTTAGGGTTCAGGGTTAGAGTTAGCATTAGGGCTTAAGGTTAGGATTAGGTGGTAGGTTAGATTTAGGGTTAGATCTACGCGTTAGGGTAAGGGCTAGCGTTAGGGTTAAGAGATAGGGTTAGGTTTAATGCTTAGGATTAGTGTTAGGGTTTGGGGTTAAGGTAAGTGTTAGGGGTTAGGTTTAAGATTCAAAGGTTAGGGTTATTTTTAGCTGTAGTGTTAGGGTTAGGGATAAGGGATCCCATTAGCATTAAGGGTCTTCCTTACTGTAGGGTTAAGGGTTAGGCTTAGAGTTAAAGCTTAAGGTTAGGGTCATTGTTAAGATTTAGGGTGAGGGTTAACAGTTAGGGTAAAGGTTAAGCGTTAGGGTTAGGGATTAGTGATTAGAGTTTTTGGTTAGTGTTAGGGTTAGCGGTTAGGAGTTAGTGTTTTATGAAGGGGTATGGTTAGAATTAGGATTGGGGTTAGAGTTAGGGTGAGGTATAGGGGTTAGGTTTAGGGGTTAGTTTTAGGGTAAAAGGATAGGATTAGGGTTACGGGTTGGGCTTAGGTTTAGGGTTAAAGTTTACTGCTAGGGTTAGGGATAGGGTTCCGGGTTAGCTTTACGGGTTCTGGTTAGGGTTTGGTGTTAGGTTTGTGTCAAGATTAGGTCTAGTCGTGAGGGTAAGGTTTAGGGTTAGCTTTAAGAGCTAGAGTTAGGCTTAATGGTTAGGATTAGGATTATGGTTAAGGGATAGGGTAAGGCTTAGGGGTTAGGGTGAAGGGTTATGGTCAAGGGTTAGGGTTTTTGTTAGGCATAGCGTTGGGGTTAAAAGTAAGGGTTACTGTCAGTGTTAGGGTTGTAGGTAGGGTTACGGTTAGGGTTAGCGGTTTAGAATTAGGTTTAGGGATAAGGTGTCACAGTGATTACAAGGATATAGGGTTAGAATTATGGGATAGGGGTTGTTCTCAGGAAATGGGTTATGCATTAACGTTAGGATAAGAGGTTAAAGTTAGGTGCACGGTGAGGTTTACGTGTTAAGGGGAGAAATAGGAACAGGGTTGGGTGTTATGTTCAGGGTTAGGGTTATCTGTTAAAGGTATTGTTTATGCTTAGTGCACGGGCCCTGTCTGCATTAGGCGGGCGGGGGGAGTTTAGGGGGCTGGGATTGTACCCGGGAACCCACTCTATCATACTCTGGGTATGGGCCCGTGGGTTTCATGCAGGACACAGTGGTAGAGCGTCCTTTCACGCATGGCATGGGCGGATTGCAGGCTTTCTAAACTCTAAGAGAGCAAGAAGTCTGAGAATTAGATTTAGGGTTAGGATTATGGTTAGGGTTAAGGATGAAGTTGAGTGTTAGGGTGAGGGCTTAGGGTTAGGGATTAGGGTTAGGGTTAAAGGATACTCTGAGGTTTAACGGTTACACTTTGGTTTAGGGTTGAGGTTTACGGTTAGGGTTAAGATGAGGGGTTAGGGTTTGGTACAGGGTTAGGGTTAAGTGTTAGGTTTAGGGTTGAAGATTAGGATTAGGATTAGGATTAAAGGTTAGCGTGAGAGTTAACGCTTACGGTTAAGGTTAAGAGTTAGGGTTTAGCGTTTGGGTTAGGGTTAGGGTTAGTTTTAGGGTTAGAGTTATGTGCTATGGTTTGTGTTAGAGGTTAGGGTTAGGTTTACTGGTCACAGTGAAAGTTACGTTTAGGGGATAGCATTAGGGTTAGGGTTAAGGGATAGGATTAGGATTAAGTGTTGGGCTTAGGGTTAGGGTTTAGTGTTAGGGTTATCATTAAGGATTAGGGGTAGGGTCAGGGTAAAATGCTTGGGTGCGGGTAATGGTTAGGGTCAGGGTTAAGGTTCAGGGATAGGGTTAGTGTTAAGGGTTCCGGATAGATGTAGGGTTCAGGGTTAGAGTTAGCATTAGGGCTTAAGTTTAGGATTAGGCGGTAGGTTAGATTTAGGGTTAGATCTAGGCGTTAGGGTAAGGGCTAGCGTTAGGGTTAAGAGATAGGGTTAGGTTTAATGCTTAGGATTAGGGTTAGGGTTGGGGTTAAGGTAAGTGTTAGGGGTTAGGTTTAAGGATCCAAGGTTAGGGTTATTTTTAGCTGTAGTGTTAGGGTTAGGGATAAGGGATCCCATTAGCATTAAGGGTCTTCCTTACTGTACGGTTAAGGGTTAGGCTTAGAGTTAAAGGCTAAGGTTAGGGTCAGTGTTAAGATTTAGGGTGAGGGTTAACGGTTAGGGTAAAGGTTAAGCGTTAGGGTTAGGGATTAGTGATTAGGGTTTTTGGTTAGTGTTAGGGTTAGCGGTTAGGAGTTAGTGTTTTATGAAGGGGTATGGTTAGAATTAGGATTGGGGTTAGAGTTAGGGTGAGGTATAGGGGTTAGGTTTAGGGGTTAGATTTAGGGGTTAGTTTTAGGGTAAAAGGATAGGATTAGGGTTACGGGTTGGACTTAGGTTTAGGGTTAAAGTTTACTGCTAGGGTTAGGGATAGGGTTGAGCGTTATCTTTAGGGTTCTGGTTAGGGTTAGGTGTTAGGTTAGTGTCAGGGTTAGGTCTAGTCGTGAGGGTAAGGTTTAGGGTTAGCTTTAAGAGCTAGGGTTAGGTTTAATGGTTAGGATTAGGATTAGGTTTAAGGGTTAGGGTAAGGCTTAGGGGTTAGGGTGAAGGGTTAGGGTCAAGGGTTAGGGTTTATGTTAGGCATAGCGTTGGGTTTAGAAGTAAGAGTTACTGTCAGTGTTAGGGTTGTATTTAGGGTTATGGTTAGGGTTAGCGGTTTAGAATTAGGGTTAGGGATTAGGTGTCACAGTGATGACTAGGAGATAGGATTAGAATTATGGGATAGGGGTTGTTCTCAGGAAATGGGTTATGCATTAACGTTAGGATAAGAGGTTAATGTTAGGCGCACGGTGAGGTTTACGTGTTAAGGGGAGAAATAGGAACAGGGTTGGGTGTTATGTTCAGGGTTAGGGTTATCTGTTAAAGGTATTGTTTATGCTTAGCGCACGGGCCCTGTCTGCATTAGGCGGGCGGGGGGAGTTTAGGGGGCTGGGATTGTACCCGGGAACCCACTCTATCATACTCTGGGTATGGGCCCGTGGGTTTCATGCAGGACACAGTGGTAGAGCCTCCTTTCACGCATGGCATGGGAGGATTGCAGGCTTTCTAAACTCTAAGAAAGCAAGAAGTCTGAGAATTAGATTTAGGGTTAGGATTATGGTTAGGGTTAAGGATGAAGTTTAGTGTTAGGGTGAGGGCTTAGGGTTAGGGATTAGGGTTAGGGTTAAAGGTTACTCTTAGGTTTAACGGTTACACTTTGGTTTAGGGTTGAGGTTTACGTTTAGGGTTAAGATGAGGGGTTAGGGTTTGGTACAGGGTTAGGGTTAAGTGTTAGGTTTAGGTTTGAAGATTAGGATTAGGTTCAGGATTAAAGGTTAGCGTGAGAGTTAACGCTTAGGGTTTAGGTTAAGTGTTAGGGTTTAGGGTTAGGGTTAGGGTTAGGGTTCGTTTTAGGGTTAGTGTTATGTGCTATGGTTTGTGTTAGAGGTTAGGGTTAGGTTTACTGGTCACGGTGAGGGTTACGTTTAGGGGTTAGCATTAGGGTTAGGGTTAGGGTTAGGGTTAAGGGATAGGATTAGGGTTAAGTGTTGGGCTTAGGGTTAGGGTTTAGTGTTAGGGTTATCATTAAGGATTAGGGGTAGGGTCAGGGTTAAATGCTTGGGTGCGGGTAATGGTTAGGGTCAGGGTTAAGGTTCACGGATAGGGTTAATGTTAAGGTTTACGGGTAGGTGTAGGGTTCAGGGTTAGAGTTAGCATTAGGGCTTAAGGTTAGGATTAGGCGGTAGGTTAGATTTAGCGTTAGATCTAGGCGTTAGGGTAAGGGCTAGCGTTAGAGTTAAGAGATAGGGTTAGGTTTAATGCTTAGGATTAGGGTTAGGGTTTGGGGTTAAAGTAAGTGTTAGGGGTTAGGTTTAAGGATCAAAGGTTAGGGTTATTTTTAGCTGTAGTGTTAGGGTTAGGGATAAGGGATCCCATTAGCATTACGGGTCTTCCTTACTGTAGGGTTAAGGGTTAGGCTTAGAGTTAAAGTTTAAGGTTAGGGTCAGTGTTAAGATTTAGGGTGAGGGTTAACGGTTAGGGTAAAGGCTAAGCGTTAGGGTTAGGGATTAGTGATTAGGGTTTTTGGTTAGTGTTAGGGTTAGCGGTTAGGAGTTAGTGTTTTATGAAGGGGTATGGTTAGAATTAGGATTGGGGTTAGAGTTAGGGTTAGGTATAGGGGTTAGGTTTAGGGGTTAGTTTTAGGGTAAAAGGATAGGATTAGGGTTACGGGTTGGGCTTAGGTTTAGGGTTAAAGTTTACTGCTAGGGTTAGGGATAGGGTTCAGGGTTAGCTTTACGGGTTCTGGTTAGGGTTTGGTGTTAGGTTTGTGTCAGGATTAGGTCTAGTCGTGAGGGTAAGGTTTAGGGTTAGCTTTAAGAGCTAGAGTTAGGCTTAATGGTTAGGATTAGGATTATGGTTAAGGGATAGGGTAAGGCTTAGGGTTTAGGGTGAAGGGTTATGGTCAAGGGTTAGGGTTTTTGTTAGGCATAGCGTTGGGGTTAAAAGTAAGGGTTACTGTCAGTGTTAGGGTTGTAGGTAGGGTTACGGTTAGGGTTAGCGGTTTAGAATTAGGGATAGGGATTAGGTGTCACAGGTGATTACAAGGATATAGGGTTAGAATTATGGGATAGGGGTTGTTCTCAGGAAATGGGTTATGCATTAACGTTAGGATAAGAAGTTAAAGTTAGGTGCACGATGAGGTTTACGTGTTAAGGGGAGAAATAGGAACAGGGTTGGGTGTTATCTTCAGGGTTAGGGTTATCCGTTAAAGGTATTGTTTATGCTTAGCGCACGGGCCCTGTCTGCATTAGGCGGGCGGGGGGAGTTTAGGGGGCTGGGATTGTACCCGGGAACCCACTCTATCATACTCTGGGTATGGGCCCGTGGGTTTCATGCAGGACACAGTGGTAGAGCGTCCTTTCACGCATGGCATGGGCGGATTGCAGGCTTTCTAAACTCTAAGAAAGCAAGAAGTCTGAGAATTAGATTTAGGGTTAGGATTATGGTTAGGGTTAAGGATGAAGTTTAGTGTTAGGGTGAGGGCTTAGGGTTAGGGATTAGGGTTAGCTTTAAAGGATACTCTTAGGTTTAACGGTTACACTTTGGTTTAGGGTTGAGGTTTACAGTTAGGGTTAAGATGAGGGGTTAGGGTTTGGTACAGGGTTAGGGTTAAGTGTTAGGTTTAGGGTTGAAGATTAGGATTAGGGTTAGGATTAAAGGTTAGCGTGAGAGTTAACGCTAAGGGTTAAGGTTAAGAGTTAGGGTTTAGGGTTAGGGTTAGGGTTAGGGTTCGTTTCAGGGTTAGAGTTATGTGCTATGGTTTGTGTTAGAGGTTAGGGTTAGGTTTACTGGTCACGATTAGGGTTACGTTTAGGGGTTAGCATTAGGGTTAGGGTTAGGGTTAAGGGATAGGATTAGGGTTAAGTGTTGGGCTTAGGGTTAGGGTTTAGTGTTAGGGTTATCATTAAGGATTAGGTGTAGGGTCAGGTTTAAATGCTTGGGTGCGGGTAATGGTTAGGGTCAGGGTTAAGGTTCACGGATAGGGTTAGTGTTAAGGGTTACAGGTAGATTTAGGGTTCAGGGTTAGAGTTAGCATTAGGGCTTAAGGTTAGGATTAGGTGGTAGGTTAGATTTAGGGTTAGATCTACGCGTTAGGGTAAGGGCTAGCGTTAGGGTTAAGAGATAGGGTTAGGTTTAATGCTTAGGATTAGTGTTAGGGTTTGGGGTTAAGGTAAGTTTTAGGGGTTAGGTTTAAGATTCAAAGGTTAGGGTTATTTTTAGCTGTAGTGTTAGGGTTAGGGATAAGGGATCCCATTAGCATTAAGGGTCTTCCTTACTGTAGGGTTAAGGGTTAGGCTTAGAGTTAAAGGTTAAGGTTAGGGTCAGTGTTAAGATTTAGGGTGAGGGTTAACGGTTAGGGTAAAGGTTAAGCGTTAGGGTTAGGGATTAGTGATTAGGGTTTTTGGTTAGTGTTAGGGTTAGCGGTTAGGAGTTAGTGTTTTATGAAGGGGTATGGTTAGAATTAGGATTGGGGTTAGAGTTAGGGTGAGGTATAGGGGTTAGGTTTAGGGGTTAGTTTTAGGGTAAAAGGATAGGATTAGGGTTACGGGTTGGGCTTAGGTTTAGGGTTAAAGTTTACTGCTAGGGTTAGGGATAGGGTTCCGGGTTAGCTTTACGGGTTCTGGTTAGGGTTTGGTGTTAGGTTTGTGTCAGGATTAGGTCTAGTCGTGAGGGTAAGGTTTAGGGTTAGCTTTAAGAGCTAGAGTTAGGCTTAATGGTTAGGATTAGGATTATGGTTAAGGGATAGGGTAAGGCTTAGGGGTTAGGGTGAAGGGTTATGGTCAAGGGTTAGGGTTTTTGTTAGGCATAGCGTTGGGGTTAAAAGTAAGGGTTACTGTCAGTGTTAGGGTTGTAGGTAGGGTTACGGTTAGGGTTAGCGGTTTAGAATTAGGTTTAGGGATAAGGTGTCACAGTGATTACAAGGATATAGGGTTAGAATTATGGGATAGGGGTTGTTCTCAGGAAATGGGTTATGCATTAACGTTAGGATAAGAGGTTAAAGTTAGGTGCACGGTGAGGTTTACGTGTTAAGGGGAGAAATAGGAACAGGGTTGGGTGTTATGTTCAGGGTTAGGGTTATCTGTTAAAGGTATTGTTTATGCTTAGCGCACGGGCCCTGTCTGCATTAGGCGGGCGGGGGGAGTTTAGGGGGCTGGGATTGTACCCGGGAACCCACTCTATCATACTCTGGGTATGGGCCCGTGGGTTTCATGCAGGACACAGTGGTAGAGCCTCCTTTCACGCATGGCATGGGAGGATTGCAGGCTTTCTAAACTCTAAGAAAGCAAGAAGTCTGAGAATTAGATTTAGGGTTAGGATTATGGTTAGGGTTAAGGATGAAGTTTAGTGTTAGGGTGAGGGCTTAGGGTTAGGGATTAGGGTTAGGGTTAAAGGTTACTCTTAGGTTTAACGGTTACACTTTGGTTTAGGGTTGAGGTTTACGTTTAGGGTTAAGATGAGGGGTTAGGGTTTGGTACAGGGTTAGGGTTAAGTGTTAGGTTTAGGTTTGAAGATTAGGATTAGGGTCAGGATTAAAGGTTAGCGTGAGAGTTAACGCTTAGGGTTTAGGTTAAGTGTTAGGGTTTAGGGTTAGGGTTAGGGTTAGGGTTCGTTTTAGGGTTAGTGTTATGTGCTATGGTTTGTGTTAGAGGTTAGGGTTAGGTTTACTGGTCACGGTGAGGGTTACGTTTAGGGGTTAGCATTAGGGTTAGGGTTAGGGTTAGGGTTAAGGGATAGGATTAGGGTTAAGTGTTGGGCTTAGGGTTAGGTTTTAGTGTTAGGGTTATCATTAAGGATTAGGGGTAGGGTCAGGGTTAAATGCTTGGGTGCGGGTAATGGTTAGGGTCAGGGTTAAGGTTCACGGATAGGGTTAATGTTAAGGTTTACGGGTAGGTGTAGGGTTCAGGGTTAGAGTTAGCATTAGGGCTTAATGTTAGGATTAGGCGGTAGGTTAGATTTAGCGTTAGATCTAGGCGTTAGGGTAAGGGCTAGCGTTAGAGTTAAGAGATAGGGTTAGGTTTAATGCTTAGGATTAGGGTTAGGGTTTGGGGTTAAAGTAAGAGTTAGGGGTTAGGTTTAAGGATCAACGGTTAGGGTTATTTTTAGCTGTAGTGTTAGTGTTAGGGATAAGGGATCCCATTAGCATTAAGGGTCTTCCTTACTGTAGGGTTAAGGGTTAGGCTTAGAGTTAAAGGTGAAGGTTAGGGTCAGTGTTAAGATTTAGGGTGAGGGTTAACGGTTAGGGTAAAGGTTAAGCGTTAGGGTTAGGGATTAGTGATTAGGGTTTTTGGATAGTGTTAGGGTTAGCGGTTAGGAGTTAGTGTTTTATGAAGTGGTATGGTTAGAATTAGGATTGGGGTTAGAGTTATGGTGAGGTATAGGGGTTAGGTTTAGGGGTTAGTTTTAGGGTAAAAGGATAGGATTAGGGTTACGGGTTGGGCTTAGGTTTAGGGTTAAAGTTCACTGCTAGGGTTAGGGATAGGGTTCAGGGTTAGCTTTAGGGGTTCTGGTTAGGGTTAGGTGTTAGGTTAGTGTCAGGGTTAGGTCTAGTCGTGAGGTTAAGGTTTAGGGTTAGCTTTAAGAGCTAGGGTTAGGTTTAATGGTTAGGATTAGGATTAGGGTTAAGGGTTAGGGTAAGGCTTAGGGGTTAGGGTGAAGGGTTAGGGTCAAAGGTTAGGGTTTTTGTTAGGGAAAGCGTTGGGGTTACAAGTAAGGGTTACTGTCAGTGTTAGGGTTGTAGGTAGGGTTACGGTTAGGGTTAGCGGTTTAGAATTAGGGTTAGGGATTAGGTGTCACAGTGATGACTAGGAGATAGGGTTAGAATTATGGGATAGGGTTTGTTCTCAGGAAATGGGTTATGCATTAACGTTAGGATAAGAGGTTAAAGTTAGGCGCACGGTGAGGTTTACGTGTTAAGGGGAGAAATAGGAACAGGGTTGGGTGTTATGTTCAGGGTTAGGGTTATCTGTTAAAGGTATTGTTTATGCTTAGCGCACGGGCCCTGTCTGCATTAGGCGGGCGGGGGGAGTTTAGGGGGCTGGGATTGTACGCGGGAACCCACTCTATCATACTCTGGGTATGGGCCCGTGGGTTTCATGCAGGACACAGTTGTAGAGCCTCCTTTCACGCATGGCATCTGAGGATTGCAGGCTTTCTAAACTCTAAGAAAGCAAGAAGTCTGAGAATTAGATTTAGGGGTAGGATTATGGTTAGGGTGAAGGGTGAAGTTTAGTGTTAGGGTGAGGGCTTAGGGTTAGGGCTTAGGGTTAGGGTTAAAGGTTACTCTTAGATTTAACGGTTACACTTTGGTTTCGGGTTGAGGTTTACGGTTAGGGTTAAGATGAGGGGTTAGGGTTAGGTACAGGGTTAGGGTTAAGTGTTAGGTTTAGGGTTGAAGATTAGGATTAGGTTTAGAATTAAAGGATAGCGTGAGAGTTAACGCTTAGGGTTAAGGTTAAGAGTTAGGGTTTAGGGTTAGGGTTAGGGTTAGTTTTAGGGTTAGAGTTATGTGCTAGGGTTAGGGTTAGGTTTAGGGTTAGGTTTAGTTTTAGGGTTAGAGTTATGTGCTATGGTTTGTGTTAGAGGTTAGGGTTAGGTTTAATGATGGCGGTTAGGGTTACGTTTAGGGGTTACCATTAGGGTTAGGGTTAGGGTTAGGGTTAAGGGATAGGATTAGGGTTAACTGTTGGGCTTAGGGTTAGGGTTTAGTGTTAGGGTTATCATTAAGGATTAGGGGTAGGGTCAGGGTTAAATGCTTGGGTGCGGGTAATTGTTAGGGTCAGGGTTAAGGTTCACGGATAGGGTTAGTGTTAAGGGTTACGGGTAGGTTTAGGTTTCAGGGTTAGAGTTAGCATTAGGGCTTAAGGTTAGGATTAGGCGGTAGGTTAGATTTAGGGTTAGATCTAGGCGTTAGGGTAAGGGCTTGCGTTAGGGTTAAGAGATAGGGTTAGGTTTAATGCTTAGGAAAAGGGTTAGGGTTTGGGGTTAAAGTAAGTGTTAGGGGTTAGGTTTAAGGATCAAAGGTTAGGGTTATTTTTAGCTGTAGTGTTAGGGTTAGGGATAAGGGATCCCATTAGCATTAAGGGTCTTCCTTACTGTAGGGTTAAGGGTTAGGCTTAGAGTTAAACGTGAAGGTTAGGGTCAGTGTTAAGATTTAGGGTGAGGGTTAACAGTTAGGGTAAACGTTAAGCGTTAAGGTTAGGGATTAGTGATTAGGGTTTTTGGTTAGTGTTAGGGTTAGCAGTTAGGAGTTAGTGTTTTATGAAGGGGTATGGTTAGAATTAGGACTGGGGTTAGAGTTAGGGTGAGGTATAGGGGTTAGGTTTAGGGGTTAGTTTTAGGGTAAAAGGATAGGATTAGGGTTACGGGTTGGGCTTAGGTTTAGGGTTAAAGTTTGCTGCTAGGGTTAGGGATAGGGGTCAGGGTTAGCTTTAGGGGTTCTGGTTAGGGTTAGGTGTTAGGTTAATGTCAGGGTTAGGTCTAGTCGTGAGGGTAAGGTTTAGGGTTATCTTTAAGAACTAGGGTTAGGTTTAATGGTTAGGATTAGGATTAGGGTTAAGGGTTAGCGTAAGGCTTAGGGGTTTGGGTGAAGGGTTAGGGTTTTTGTTAGGCATAGCGTTGGGGTTAGAAGTAAGGGTTACTGTCAGTGTTAGGGTTGTAGGTAGGGTTCCGGTTAGGGTTAGTGGTTTAGAATTAGGGTTAGGGATTAGGTGTTCCAGTGATGACTAGGAGATAGGGTTAGAATTATGGGATAGGGGTTGTTCTCAGGGAATGGGTTATGCATTAACGTTAGGATAAGAGGTTAAAGTTAGGATCATGGTGAGGTTTACGTGTTAAGGGGAGAAATAGGAACACGGTTGGGTGTTATGTTCAGGGTTAGGGTTATCTGTTAAAGGTATTGTTTATGCTTAGCGCACGGGCCCTGTCTGCATTAGGCGGGCGGGGGGAGTTTAGGGGGCTGGGATTGTACCCGGGAACCCACTCTATCATACTCTGGGTATGGGCCCGTGGGTTTCATGCAGGACACAGTGGTAGAGCCTCCTTTCACGCATGGCATGGGCGGATTGCAGGCTTTCTAAACTCTAAGAAAGCAAGAAGTCTGAGAATTAGATTTAGGGTTAGGATTATGGTTAGGGTTAAGGATGAAGTTTAGTGTTAGGGTGAGGGCTTAGGGTTAGGGATTAGGGTTAGGGTTAAAGGTTACTCTTAGATTTAACAGTTACACTTTGGTTTAGGGTTGAGGTTTACGGTTAGGGTTAAGATGAGGGGTTAGGGTTTGGTAGACGTTTAGGGTTAAGTGTTAGGTTTAGGGTTGAAGATTAGGATTAGGGTTAGGATTAAAGGTTAGCGTGAGAGTTAACGCTTAGGGTTAAGGTTAAGTGTTAGGGTTTACGGTTAGGCGTAGGGTTAGATTTAGGTTTAGAGTTATGTGCTATGGTGTGTGTTAGGGGTTAGGGTTAGGTTTACTGTTCACGGTTAGGGTTTGGTTTAGGGGTTAGCATTAGGGTTAGGGATTATGTTTAGGGTAAGGGTCTAGAGTTAATGTTGGGCTTTAGGCTCGGGGCTTAGTTTCAGGGTCAGGGGTTAGCGTTGGTGGTAGGGCTTAGCTTTAGCGGTCAGTTTAAGGGCACAGGACCTGGTTAATCTACGGTGAGAGGGGTGCGGTCTGAGTCACCACGAAAGCACAACATCATTCCCTGGGCCTTGGGAGAGGACCTCCATGCAGGACTCAGGCGGAGCCTCATCTCACACATGGCATGGCTGTATTGTAGGCTTGCTTCACTCTGGGAATGGAAGTAGTGTGAGAATTAGGGTTGGGGTTGGGGTTAGGGTTTTTCGTGTTAGGGGTTAGGTTTCGAGTCAGGGTTAGGTGCTAGGGATTAGTGGTTAGGGTTAGAGTTAGTGTTAGGGGTAAGGTGTTAAGTCTGGGTTAGGGGGCCAGGGAAGGTTTAGGGTTGGAGTTAGCGTTAGGTTTAGGGGTTAGGGTTAAGGGATAGGGTTAGGATTCAGGATGAGGGTTAGAGGGTTAACAGTTGGGGTTAGGCTTAGGGGTTAGGGATAGTGTTAGGGTTAAGGGTTAGGAGCTTGGTTCAGGTTTAAGGTTAGCATTAGGGGTTGGGGTTAGTGTTAACTGTAGGTCAGTGTTGGGGTTAGATCTCTAGGCATTAGGGTAAAGGTTAGGGTTAGGGTTAAGAGTTAGGGTTCTCTTTAATGGTTAGGATTGGGAATAGGTTAAGGGTTAGGATTAAGTTTGGGGTTATGACGAAGGATCAACGGTTAGGGTTACTTTTAGGCGTAGGGTTAGGGTAAGGGGTTAGGGTTAGTGTTAGTGTTGTTGGTCGGGTTAAGGTTAGGGTTGGCGCTTCAGAATTAGGGATTAGGTGTTACGGTTATAGCTAGGAGGTAGGGTTATAATGACGGTATAGGGCTTGTTCTCAGGGTGTCATACATTAACGTTAAGATATGGGGTTAAAGTTAGGGTTATGGTGAGGTTTACCTGTTAAGGTGAGCAGTAGGATCAGGGTTAGGTGTTATGTTGTGGGTTAGGCATATGGGTGAGGGGTAGGGTTTATGTTTAGGGCACGGGCCCTGTATGCCCTAGGAGGCAAAGTTAGGTTTCTGTGATGGTCGCTGGGAACCCACTCCACCGCACGCAGTGTATGGGCCTCTGGGTTTCAAGCAGGACACTGTGGCAGAGCCTCCTTTCACGCATGTCGTGGGACGATTGCAGGCTTTCTAAACTCTAAGAAAGCAAGAAGTCTGAGAATTAGATTTAGGGTTAGGGTTATGGTTAGGGTTAAGGATGAAGTTTAGTGTTAGGGTGAGGGCTTAGGCTTAGGGATTACGGTTAGGGTTAAAGGTTACTCTTAGATTTAACAGTTACACTTTGGTTTACGGTTGAGGTTTAAGGTTAGGGTTAAGATGAGGGGTTAGGGTTTGGTACAGGGTTAGGGTTAAGTGTTAGGTTTAGGGTTGAAGATTAGGATTAGGGTTAGGATTAAAGGTTAGCGTGAGAGTTAACGCTTAGGGTTAAGGTTAAGAGTTAGGGTTTAGGGTTAGGGTTAGGGTTAGGGTTAGTTTTAGGGTTAGAGTTATGTGCTATGGTTTGTGTTAGAGGTTAGGGTTAGGTTTACTGTTCACGGTTAGGGTTACGTTTATCGGTTAGCATTAGGGTTAGGGTTAGGGTTAAGGGATAGGATTAGGGTTAAGTGTTGGGCTTAGGGTTAGGGTTTAGTGTTAGGGTTATCATTAAGGATTAGGGTTAGGGTCAGGGTTAAATGCTTGGGTGCGGATAATGGTTAGGGTCAGCGTTAAGGTTCACGGATAGGGTCACTGTTAAGGGTTACAGGTAGGTTTAGGGTTCAGGGTTAGCGTTAGCATTAAGGCTTAAGGTTAGGATTAGGCGGTAGATTAGATTTAGGGTTAGATCTAGGCGTTAGGGTAAGGGCTAGGGTTAGGGTTAAGAGATAGGGTTAGGTTTAATGCTTAGGATTAGGGTTAGGGTTTGGGGTTAAAGTAAGTGTTAGGGGTTAGGTTTAAGGTTCCAAGGTTAGGGTTATTTTTAGCTGTAGTGTTAGTGTTAGGGATAAGGGATCCCATTAGCATTAAGGGTCTTCCTTACTGTAGGGTTAAGGGTTAGGCTTAGAGTTAAAGGTTAAGGTTAGGGTCAGTGTTAAGAATTAGGGTGAGGGTTAACGGTTAGGGTAAAGGTTAAGCGTTAGGGTTAGGGATTAGTGATTAGGGTTTTTGGTTAGTGTTAGGGTTAGCGGTTAGGAGTTAGTGTTTTATGAAGGGGTATGGTTAGAATTAGGATTGGGATTAGAGTTAGGGTTAGGTATAGGGGTTAGGTTTAGGGGTTAGTTTTAGGGTAAAAGGATAGGATTAGGGTTATTTGTTGGGCTTAGTTTTAGGGTTAAAGTTTACTGCTAGGGTTAGGGATAGGGTTCAGGGTTAGCTTTAGGCGTTCTGGTTAGTGTTAGGTGTTAGGTTAGTGTCAGGATTAGGTCTAGTCGTGAGGGTAAGGTTTAGGGTTAGCTTAAGAGCCAGGGTTAGGTTTAATGGTTAGGATTAGCATTACGGTTAAGGGTTCGGGTAATGCGTAGTGGTTAAGGTGAAGGGTGAAGGGTTAGGTCTTTTGTTAGGCATAGCGTTGGGGTTAGAACTAAGGGTTCCTGTCAGTGTTAGGGTTGTAGGCAGCGTTACGGTTAGGCTTAGCGGTTGAGAATTAGGGTTAGGGGTTAGGTGTTACATTTATGACTAGGAGATAGGGTAAGAATTATTGGATAGGGGATGTTCTCAGGGAATGGTTTATGTATTAACGTTACGATAAGAGGTTAAAATTGGGCTCACGGTGAGGTTTTCGTGTTAAGGGGAGAAATAGGAACAGGGTTAGGTGCTATGTTCAGGATTAGGGTTATCTGTTAAAGGTATTGTTTATGCTTAGCGCACGGGCCCTGCCTGCATGAAGCTGGGGGGAGGTTCGGGGGCTGGCATTGTCACGGGGAACCCGCTGTATCGGACTCTGGGTATGGGCCCGTGGTTTTCATGCAGGACACAGTGGTAGAGCCTCCTTTCCCACATGGCATGGGAGGATTGCAGGCTTTCTAAACTCTAAGAAAGCAAGAAGTCTGAGAAGTAGATTTAGGGTTAGGATTATGGTTAGGGTTCAGGATGAAGTGTAGTGTTGTGGTGACGGGATAGGGTTACAGATTAGGGTTACGGTTTAAGGTTACTCTTAGGTTTAACAATTACAGTTTGTTTTAGTGTTGAGGTTTGCAGATAGGGTTAAGATGAGGGGTTAGGGTTTGGTACATGGTTAGGGTTGTGTTAGGTTTAGGGTTGAAGATTAGGATTAGGGTTGGGATTAAAGGTTAGCATGAGAGTTAACGGTTAAGGTTAATGTTAAGGGTTAGAGTTACGGTTTAGGTTCAGGGTTAAGCGTTAGGGTTAGTTTTAGGGTTAGAGTTATGAGTTAGGGTTTGTGTTAGAGGTAGGGTTAGGTTCACTGTTCACGGTTAGGGTTACCTCTAGGGGTTAGCATTAGGGTTAGGGATTAGGTTTAGGGTAAGTGTTTAGAGTTAGTGTTGGGCTTTAGGCTCGGGGCTTAGGTTCAGGGTCAGAGGTTAGGGTTGGTGGTAGGGCTTAGCTTTAGTGGTCAGTTTAAGGGCACAGGACCTGGTTAATCTACGGTGAGAGGGGTGTGGTCGGAGTCACCACGAAAGCACAACATCATTCCCTGGGCCTTGGTAGAGGACCTACATGCAGGACTCAGGCGGAGCCTCATCTCACACATGGCATGGCTGTATTGTAGGCTTGCTTTACTCTGGAAATGGAATTAGTGTGAGAATTAGGGATAGGTTTGGGGTCAGGGGTTTCGAGTTAGGGATTAGGTTTCGAGTCAGGGTCAGGTGCTAGGGATTAGTGGTTAGGGTTAGAGTTAGTGTTAGGGGTTAGGTGTTAAGTCTGGGTGGGGGGGCCAGGATTAGGTTTAGGGTTGGGGTTAGCGTTAGGGTTAGGTGTTAGGGTTAAAGTTTAGGCTTAGAGTCAGGGTTAAGTGTTAGGGTGAGGCTTAACATTTAGGGTTAAGGTTAGGGTGTTAGGGATAGGGTTAGGGTTAAGGGTTAGTTTTATAGTTCAGGTTTAAGTTTAGGATCAGGGGTTAGGGTTAGTGTTAACTGTAGGTCAGTGTTGGGGTTAGATCTCTAGGCATTAAGGTATAGGTTAGGGGTAGAGTTAAGTAGGGTTATGTTTAATGGTTAGGATTGGGATTAGCGTGAAGGGTTAGGGTTAAGGTTTAGGGGTTATGACTAAGTATCAATGGTTAGGGTTACTTTTAGGTGTAGGGTTAGGGTAAGTGTTTAGGGTTAGTGTTAGTGTTGTTGGTAGGATTAAGGTTAGGGTTGGCGTTTCAGAATTAGGGATTAGGTGTTACGGTTATGGCTAGGAGTTAGGGTTAAAATTACGCTATAGGGCTTGTTCTCAGGGTGTCATGCATTATCGTTAATATAAGGGGTTAAAGTTAGGGTTACGGTGAGGTTTACGTGTTAAGGTGGACAGTAGGATCATGGTCAGGTGTTATGTTTCGGGTTAGGGTTATGGGTGAGGGGTAGGGTTTGTGCTTAGGGCACAGGCCCTGTATGCACTAGGAGGCGAAGTTAGGGGTCTGTGATGGTCGCTGGGAACCCACTCTATCGTACGCAGTGTATGGGCCTCTGGGTTTCATGCAGGACACTGTGGCAGAGCGGGCTTTCATGCATGGCTTAGTAGGATTGTAGGCTTTCAAAACTCTGAGAAAGGAAGAAGTCTGAGAGTTAGATTTAGAGTTAGTATTATGGTACGGTTTAGGGATGAGGATTAGTGATAGGGTGAGGGCTTAGGGTTAGGGATTAGGGTTAGGGTTAGGGTTGTTGGTAGGGTGAAGGTTAGGGTTGGCATTTTAGAATTAAGGATGAAGTGTTACGGTTATGGCTAGGGGTTAGGATTAGAATTATGGGATAGGGCTCCTTCTCAGTGTGTTATGCATTAACGTTAAGATAAGGGGATAAGTTAGGGTTACGGGGAGGTTTATGTTTTAAGGTGAGCAATAGGATCAGGGTCAGGTGCTATGTTCAGGGTGAGGGTTATCTGTTAGGGGTAGTGTTTATATTTAGCGTACAGGCTCTGTCTGCACTGGGCGGGGGGCTGGGGTTACGGGGATGGGATTTCCCCGGGAACCCACTCTATCATACGCTAGGTATGGGCTCCTGGTTTCATGCAAGAGAGAGCTGCAGAGCCCCCTTTTACTCATGGCATGGGAGGATTTTAGGCTTTCTAAACTCTAAGAAAGCAAGAAGTCCGAGAATTAGATTTAGGGGTAGGATTATGATAATGTTTAGGGTTAGGGTTAGTGTTAAGGTGGGGTCTTAGGGTTAAGGGTTAGCGTTAGAGGTTAGTGTTAGGTTTAACAGTTACAGTTAGGTTTATGGTTAAGTTTGAGGGTTAGGGTTAAGGTTTGGGTTTAGCGTTTGACACAGGGTTAGGCTTCAGTGTTAGCTTTATGGTTAAAGATTAGGATTAGGGTTAGTGTGAGGGTTAATGGTAAGGGTCAAGATTAAGGGTTAGGGTTGGGGTTAGGGTTAGGTTTAGTGTTAGGGCTTAGGGTTAGGCTTAGGGTTAAGGGATAGGATTAGGGTTAAGTGTTGGGCTTATGGTTAGGGTTAAAGTTTAGTGTTAGGGTTAATGTTTAGTGTTATGGTCCAGTTTAAGTGTTAGGGTGAGGGTTAACAGTTAGGATTAGGCTTAGGGGTTAGGGATATAGTGAAGGATCAGTGTTAGGGTTAGGTTTAGGGTTCAGGGTTAGGGTTAGCTTTAGGGGTTATGGCTAGTGTTAGGTGTTAGGTTAGTGTCAGGGTTAGGTCTAGTCGTGAGGGTAAGGTTTAGGGTTAGCTTTAAGAGCTAGGGTTAGGTTTAATGGTTAGGATTAGGATTACGGTTAAGGGTTAGGGTAATGCGTAGGGATTAGGGTGACGGTGAAGGGTTAGGGCTTTTGTTAGGCATAGCGTTGGGGTTAGAAGTAAGGGTTCCTGTCAGTGTTAGGGTTGTAGGCAGCGTTACGGTTAGGCTTAGCGGTTGAGAATTAGGGTTAGGGATTAGGTGTTACAGTTATGACTAGGAGATAGGGTTAGAATTATTGGATAGGGGATGTTCTCAGGAAATGGGTTATGCATTAACGTTAGGATAAGAGGTTAAAGTTAGGCTCACGGTGAGGTTTACGTGTTAAGGGGAGAAATAGGAACAGGGTTAGGTGCTATGTTCAGGGTTAGGGTTATCTGTTAAAGGTATTGTTTATGCTTAGCGCACGGGCCCTGTCTACATTAAGCTGGGGCGAGGTTAGGGGGCTGGGATTGTCACCGGGAACCCACTGTATCAGACTCTGTGTATGGGCCCGTGGTTTTCATGCAGGACACAGTGGTAGAGCCTCCTTTTCCACATGGCATGGGAGGATTGCAGGCTTTCTAAACTCTAAGAAAGCAAGAAGTCTGAGAATTAGATTTAGGGTTAGGATTATGGTTAGGGTTCAGGATGAAGTGTAGTGTTATGGTTAGGGGATAGGGTTACAGATTAGGGTTACGGTTTAAGGTTACTGTTAGGTTTAACGGTTACAGTTCGTTTTAGGGTTGAGGTTTGTGGATAGGGTTAAGATGAGTGGTTAGGGTTTGGTACAGGGTTAGGGTTGTGTTAGGTTTAGGGTTGAAGATTAGGATTAGGGTTAGGATTAAAGGTTAGCATGAGAGTTAACGGTTAAGGTAAAGGTTAAGGGATAGGGTTAGGGTTTAGGTTCAGGGTTAAGGGTTAGGGTTAGTTTTAGGGTTAGAGTTATGTGTTAGGATTTGTGTTAGAGGTTAGGGTTAGGTTTACTGTTCACGGTTAGGGTTAGGTTTAGGGTTTAGCATTAGGGATAGGGATTAGGTTTAGGGTAAGTGTTTGGAGTTAGTGTTGGGCTTTAGGCTCGGGGCTTAGGTTCAGGGTCAGGGGTTAGGGTTGGTGGTAGGGCTTAGCTTTAGTGGTCAGTTTAAGGGCACTGGACCTGGTTAATCTACGGTGACAGGGGTGTGGTCTGAGTCACCACGAAAGCACAACATCATTCCCTGGGCCTTGGGACAAAACCTACATGCAGGACTCAGGCGGAGCCTCATCTCACACATGGCATGGCTGTATTGTAGGCTTGCTTCACTCTGGGAATGGAAGTAGTGTGAGAATTAGGGTTAGGTTTGGGTTTAGGGGTTTCGAGTTAGGGGTTAGGTTTCGAGTCAGGGTCAGGTGCTAGGGATTAGTGGTTAGGGTTAGAGTTTGTGTTAGGGGTAAGGTGTTAAGTCTGGGTTAGGGGGCCAGGGTTAGGTTTAGGGTTGTGGTTAGCGTTAGGGTTAGGGGTTAGGGTTAAGGGATAGGGTTAGAGTCAGGGTTAATGTTAGGGTGAGGCTTAACAGTTAGGGTTAGGGTTAGGGGGTTAGGGATAGGGTTAGGGTTAAGGGTTATGTTTATGGTTCAGCTTTAAGGTTAGGATTTGGGGTTAGGATTAGTGTTAACTGTAGGTCAGTGTTGGGGTTAGATATCTAGGCATTAGGGTAGAGGTTAGCGGTAGGGTTAAGTAGGGTTATGTTTAATGGTTAGGATTGGGATTAGCATGAAGGGTTAGGGTTAAGGTTTAGGGGTTATGACTAAGGATCAATGGTTAGGGTTATTTTTAGGCGTAGGGTTAGGGTAAGGGTTTAGGGTTAGGGTTAGGGTTGTTGGTAGGGTGAAGGTAGGGTTGGCATTTTAGAATTAGGGATGAGGTGTTAGGGTTATGGCTGGGGATTAGATTTAGAATTATGGGATAGAGCTTCTTCTCAGGGTGTTATACATTAATGTTAAGATAAGGGGATAAGTTAGGGTTTCGGAGAGGTTTATGTTTTAAGGTGAGCAATAGGTTCAGGGTCAGGTTTTATATTTAGGGTGAGGGTTATCTGTTAGGGATAGTGTTTATACCTAGCGTACGGTCCCTGTCTGCACTGGGTGGGGGGCGGGGGTTAGAGGGATGGGATTGTCCCCGGGAACGCACTCTATCATACGCTGGGTATGGGCTCCTGGGTTTCATGCAGGACACAGTGGAAGAGCCCCCTTTTACTCATGGCATGGGAGGATTGTAGGCTTTCTTAACTCTGAGAAACCAAGAAGTCTGAGAATTAGATTTAGGGGTAGGATATGGTAATGTTTAGAGAGGAAGATTAGTGTTAGGGTGGCCTCTGAGGGTTAGGGGTTAGCGTTAAAGGTTAGTGTTATTTTTAATAGTTACAGTTACGTTTACGGTTAAGTTTCAGGGTTAGGGTTAAGGTTTGGTTTTAGCGTTTGGCACAGGGTTAGGCTTCAGTGTTAGGTTTATGGTTAAAGATTAGGATTAGGGTTAGGGTTAAGGGTTAGTGTGAGGGTTAATGGTAAGGGTCAAGATTAAGTGTTACGGTTGGGGTTAGGGTTAGGAATAAGGCTTCGTGTAACGTTTAGGGTTAGAGTTAAGTGTTATGGTTATGGCTAGAGGTTAGGGTTAGGTTTAGGGTTCATGGTTAGGGTTACATTTAGGGGTTCGGGTTACGGGTTAAGTTTAGGGTGAGTGTTTAGTGTTACTGTTGGGCGTTAGGATAAGGGCCGAGGTTTAGGGTTAGGATTTAGGTTTAGTGTTAGGGCTTAGATTTAGTGGTTAGTTTAAGGGCACATGCTCTGTTTAATCTATGGTGGGAAGGGTGCAGACTGGGTCGCCTCAACACCACACCATCGTACCTGGGCCTCGGGCCCAGACCTACATGCAGGACTCAGGCAGAGCCTCTTCTCATTTGTGGCATGGCTCTATTGTAGGCTTGGTTAACTCTGAGAACGGAGGAAGTGTGAGAATTAGGGTTATGGTTAGGGTTATGTGTTTAGGGTTAGAGGTTAGGGTTTGAGTGAAGTTTAGCTGTTAGGAATTAGAAGTTAGGATTAGTGTGTCAGGGGTTAGGTGTTAGGTTTTTGTAAGGGGCTAGCGTTAGATTTAGGGTTAGGGTTAATGTTCGGGCGGGTTAGGGGTCAGCCTTAGGGTTAGGCTTACGAGATAGGATTAAGGTAAAGGGTGAAGGCTTAAGATTAGCAGTAAGGGTTAAGGTTAGGGTTAAGGGTTAGGGTTTCGGTCCAAGTTAAGGGTGAGAGTGAGGGTTAACAGTTGCGATTAGGGTAATGGTTTAGGGATAGTAATAGGTTTAAGGGATAGGGTTAGGGTTAGGTTTAGGGTTCGGGGTTAGGGTTAGCATTAGCGGTTAGGGTTAGGGTTAGGGGTTAGGGTTACAGTTAGGGTTAGGTCTAGGCATTATGGTAATGGTTCGTGTTAGGGTTAAGAATTAGGGTTAGGTTTAATTGTTAGGATTATGATCAGTGTAATGGTTAGGGTTAGGGTTAGCGGTTAGAGTTAGGGTTAGTGTTAGGGTTGTTTGTAGGGTGAAGGTAAAGTTTAACAGTTGAGAATTAAGGTTAGGGATTAGGTGTTACGGTTATGCTAGGAGTTAGGCTTAGAATTAAGGGATAGGGTTTGTTCTTAGGGTAAGTGTTATTCAATAACATTAGGATAGGGGGTTAAAGTTAGGGTTACAGTGAGGTTTACGTGTTAAGGTGAACAATAACATCAGGGTTAGGTGTTATGTTCAGGGTTAGGGTTATGGGTGAGGTGCAGGGTTTTTGCTTAGGGCATAGGCCCTGTCAGCACTAGCAGGGGGAGTTAGGGGGCCGTGATTGTCCCCAGGAACCCACTCTATTGTACACAGAGTATGGGCTCCTGGGTTTCATGCAGGACACTGTGGTAGAGCCAGCTTTCACGCATGGCTTTGGAGAATTGTAGGCTTTTAAAACTCTGAGATAGCAAGAAGTCTGAGAATTAGATTTAGGGTTAGGATTATGGTTAGAGTTAGGAATGAAGATTAGTCAGGGAGAGGGCTTAGGGTTAGGGCTTAAGCTTCGAGTGAGGATTAGGGGTTAGGGAGTAGGTGTTGGGTTTAGTGATAGGGTTAGGGTTTAGGGGTTAGGGTTGGGTTAGGGGCTAGGGTTAGATTTATGGTGGGGTTATGGTTAGCATTAGGGGTTAGGGTTAGGGTTAAGGGATAGGATAAGGGTTAAGCGTTAAGGCTTAGGGTTAGCGTTAAGTGTTAGGTTTAGTTTTAAGGGTTAGGGTTACAGTTCGAGTTAAGGGTTAGTGTGGGGTTAACAGTTAGGGCTAGGCTTATGGCTTAAGGATAGAGTTAGGTTTAAGGCTTAGGATTAGGGTTCAGTGTTAGGGTTAGCATTAGGGATTAGGGTTAGGGTTAGGGGTTACGTTTACTCTTAGGGTTAGGTCTAGGCGTTAGGGTACGTGTTAGTGTTAGGCTTAAGAGTTAGGGTTAGGTTTAATTGTTAGGATTAGGATCAAGGTTAAGGGTTAGGGTTAAGGTTAGGGGTTAGGGTTAAGTGTCAAGTGTTACGGTTATTTTTAGGTGTACGGTTAGGGTTAGCGGTTAGGGTTAGGGTTAGTGTTAGGGTTGTTTGTAGGGGTAAGGTAATGTTTAGCAGTTTTGAATTAGCCTTAGGGATTAGGTGTTATAATTGTGGCTAGGAGTTAGGGTTAGAATTAAGGGATAGGGGTTGTTCTTAGGGTAAGTCTTATGCATTAACGTTAGGATAACGGGTTCAAGTTAGAGTTATGGTGAGGTTGATGTGTTAAGGTGAGCAATAGTATCAGGGTGAGCTGTGATGTTCAGGGTTAGGGTTATGGGTGAGGGGTAGTGTTTATGCTTATATCACGAGCCCTCCCTGCTCTAGGAGGGGGCTTAGGGGGCTGGGATAGATGCCAGAAGCCATTCTATCATATGCTGGGTATGGGCCCCCTGGTTTCATGCCGGACACAGTGGCCGAGCCTCCTTCTACACATGGCATGGGAGGATTGTAGGCTTTGTAAACTCTGAGAAAGCAAGAAGTCTGAGAATTAAATTTAGGGCTAGGATTAGGGTTAGGGTTAGCAATATAGGTTACTGTTATGGTGAGGGCTTAGGGTTAGGGGTTTTGGTTAGGGTCAGGGTTAAAGGTTAGTGTTAGGTTTAACAGTTACAGTTAGGTTTAGGGTTAAGCTTTAAGGTTTACGGTTAGGGTTAAGATTAGGGGTTAGGTTTTGGTACAGGGTAAGGGTTAAGTGCTAGGTTTAGGCTTAAAGATTAGGATTAGGGTTAGGGTTAAGGTTTAGTGTGAGGGTTAACGGTTAGGGTTAAGGTTAAGTGTTAGGGTTATGGGTTAGGGTTAGGGTTAAGTGCTCATGTTAGGTTTAGGGTTAGAGTTAAGTGTTATGGTTAGGGTTAGGGGTTTGGGTTAGGTTTAGGGTTCATGGTTAAGGTTACATTTAGGGGTTAGGTTTAGGGTAAGCGTTTAGTGTTAGTGTTGGGCATTAGGGTCAGGGCTTAGGTTTAGGGTTAGGGGTTAGGGTCAGTGTTTGGGCTTTGATTTAGCAGTTAGTTTAAGGGTACAGGACCTGTGTAATCTATGGTGAGAAGGGTGCAGAATGTTTCCATGCGACACCACACCATCGGATCCTGGGCCTTTGGCCCAGACCTACTTGCAGGACTCATGCAGAAACTCTACTCACGCATTGCATGGTTGTATTTTAAGCTTGGTTAACTCTGAGAATGGAAGTAGTGTGAGAAATAGGGTTATGGTTAGGGTTAAGGGTTTGGTGTTAGGGGTTAGGGTTCAAGTGAGGTTTAGTGGTTAGGGACTAGGATTTAGGGTTAGTGTTAGGGTTAGGGGTTAGGGGTTAGTTTTGCGTTAGGGGCTAGGGTTAGATTTATGGTTGGGGTTAGTGTTAGGGTTAGGATTAGGCATCAGGGTTAGTGTTAGGGTTAAAGGATAGGATTGGGGTTAAGTGTTAAGGCGTAGGGTTTGTGTTAAGTGTTAGGGTTGGGGTTTAGGCTTAGGGTTACGGTTCGAGTTAAGCTCTAGGGTGAGGGTTAAAGATTAGGCTTAGGATTATTGGTTAGGGATAGAGTTATGTTTAAGGGTTAGGGATAGGGTTAGGTTTAGGGTTCAGTGTTAGGGTTAGCATTAGGGGTTAGGGTTAGGGGTTAGGCGTAGTGATGTATTAAGGGCTATGGTTAGAATTAGGATTGGGGTTAGTGTTAGGTTTAGGGTTAGGGGTTAGGTTTAGGGTTAAGGGATAGGATTATGGTTAAGGGTTGGGCGTAGGTTTAGGGTTAAAATTTAGTGTTAGGGTTAAGATTTAGTGTTAGGGTCCGGTTTAAGGGTTAGGGTGAGGGTTAACGGTTAGGGTTAGGGTTAGGGGTTAGGGATATAGTTAGTATTAAGTGTTAGGGTTAGGTTTAGGGTTCAGGGTTAGGGTTAGCTTTAGGGGTTATGATTAGGGTTAGGTGTTAGTTTAGTGTTAGTGTTAGGTCTAGGCGTCAGGGTAAGGTTTAGGGTTAGGGTTAAGAGCTAAGTTTGGGTTTAGTGGTTAGGATTAGGATTAGGGTTAGGAGTTAGGGTAAAGGGTCAAGGGTTAGCATTATTTTTAGCCATAGCTTTGGCGTTAGGAGTAAGGGTTAGGTTCAGTGTTAGGGTAACAGTAGGTTACCGTAACAGTAACTACGTAGGGTAACAGTTAGTGTTAGTGGTTTAGAATTAGGGTTAGGAATTAGTTGTTACAGTTATGACTAGGAGATAGGGTTAGAATTATGGGATAGGGGTTATTCTCAGGGTAAGTGTTATGCATTAACGTTAGGATAAGAGGTTAAAGTTCAGGTTACAGTGAGGTTTACATTCTAAAGTGAGCAATAGAATCAGGGTTAAACGTTATTTTCAGGGTTAGAGTTTTGGGTGAGGTGTAGAGTTTATGCTTAGGACACCGGCCTTGTCTGCATTAGGCGGGGGGCGAGAGTTAGGGGGCTGGGATTGTCACCAGGAACCCACTCTATCGTACTCTGGTTATGGGCCCCAGCGGTTCATTCAGGACACAGTGGAAGAGCCTCCTTTCACGCATGGAATGGGAGGATTGTAGGCTTTCTAAACTCTAAGAAAGCAAGAAGACTGAGAATTAGATTTAGGGTTAGGGTTAGGGTTCGGGTTAAGGATCAAGGTTGGTGTTAGGGTGAAGGCTTAGAGTTAGGGGTTACGGGTAGCGTTACAGGTTACTCTTAGTTTTAACCGTTACAGTTAGGTTCAGGGTTAAGGTTTACGGTTAGGTTTAAGGTTAGGGTTTAGGGTTTGGTACAGGATTAGGGTTAAATATTAGGTTTAGGGTTAAAGATTACGATTAAGGTTAGGTTTAAAGGTTAGTGTGAGGGTTAACAGTCAGGGTTAAAGTTAAGAGTTAGGGTTAGGGTTAGTGTTAGGATTAAGGGTTCATGTTAGGTTTAGGGTTAGAGTTAAGTGCTATGGTTAGCGCTCGAGGTTAGGGTTAGGTTTAGGGTTCACAGTTAGGGTTATGTTTAGGGGTTAGCATTAGGGTTAGGGATTAGCTTTAGGGTAAGAGTTTAGAGTTAGTGTTGGGCTTTAGGCTCAGGGCTTAGGTTTAGGGTCAGAGGTTAGGGTTGATGTTAGGGCTTAGATTTAGCGGTTAGTTTAAGGGCACAGGACCTGTTTATTCTACAGTGAGAGGGGTTAGGGTTAGGGTTAGGGTTGGCGTAAGGGTTACGGTTAGATTTAACCTTGGGGTTAGTGTTAGGGTTAGGGGTTAAAAACACCTACAGCCAGCCCTAACCCGATTTCTCACACTTCTTCCATTCTCAGAGTTAACCAAGCCTACAATACAGCCATGTCATGCGTGAGAAGAGGCTCCACCTGAGCCCTGTATGTAGGTCTTGGCCCAAGGCCCAGCGTATGGTGGTGTCGTGTCACAGCGACCCTGTGCACCACTCTCACCATAGATTAAACAGGTCCTGTGCCCTTAAACTAACCACTAAATCTCAGCCCGAACACTAATCCTAACCCCTAACCCGAAAAGTTATCCTTAACCCTAACTGTTAACACTCAAACTAACCCTTAACTCTAACCCTAGTCATGATCTTTAACCCTAACCCTAACACTTAACCCTAACCCTGTACCAAACCGTAACCCCTAAGCTTAACCCTAACCCTAAACCTAAACCCTAAGTCTAACTGTAACTGTTAAACCTAACAGTAACTTTTAACCCTATAACTAACCCTATCCCCTTACCCGAAGCCCTCACCCTAAGATTAAACTTCATCCCTAACCATAACGATAATCCTAACCCTAAATCTAATTCTCAGACTTCTTACTTTCTTAGAGATTGGAAAGCTTACAATCCTCCTTTACCATGCGTGAAATCAGGCTCTGCCAGAGTGTCCTACAAGAAACCCATGGGCCCATACCCTGCATACGATAGAGTGGGTTTCTGGTGACAATCGCATCCCCCTCAATCCCACTCCTAGGGCAGACAGGGCCCATACCCTAAGCAAAACCCTACCCCTCACTCATAATTCTAACCCTGATCCTATTGCTCACCTTAACACATAAACCTCACCGTAAACCTAACTTTAACCACTTATTCTAACGTTAATGCATAACACTTATGCTAAGAACAACCCCTATCACTTAATACTAACCCAAACTCCTAGCCATAACAGTAACCCCTAATCCCTAACCCTAATTCTAACCACTAAACATTACCTTAACCCTACAAACAACCCTAATACTAACCCTAACCTTAAACGCTAACCCTAACCTTATCCCTAAACATAACCTTAAAAGTTTACCCTAAACCCTAACCCTATCCCCTAACCCTAAGCCTAACCCTTAATTCTGATCCTAATCCTAACAATTAAACCTAATCCTAACACTAACCCTTACCTTAATGCCTAGACCTAATCTTAGCAGTAAAACTACCTCTAACCCTAAACCTAGACCTTAATCCTAACACTATCCCTAACTTATAACCCTAACTGTTAACCCTCATCCTAACCCTTAACTCGGACCATAACCCTAACCCTTAACCCTAACCCATCCCTTAATGCTAACCCTAAGCCTTAACCCTTAACCCTAATCCTATCCCTTAACCCTAACCCTAACCCCTAACCCTAACCCTACCCCAACCCTAAATCTAACCCTAGTCCCTAACCCAACCCTAACCGTTAACCCCTAATGCTAACATTAACCCTAACCCCTAATCCCTAACCCCTAACCCTCACTCGAACACTAACCCCTAACCCCAAACACCTAACCCTAATCATAACCTTAATTCTCACACTTCCTCCATTCTCAGAGTTAGCCAAGCCTACAATAAAACCATGCCATGCGTGAGAAGAGGCTCTGCCTGAGACCTACATGTAGGTCTGGGCCCAAGGCCTAGGGTACGATGGTGTGGTGTGGCGATGACCCATTCCGCACACTTCTCACCATAGATTACACAGGTCCTGTGCCCTTAAAATAACCTCTAAATCTAAGCCCTAACACTAACTCTAACACTAACCCCAACCCTAAACTTAAGCCCTGACCCTAACGCCCAACACTAACATTAAACCCTTACCCTATTCCTAACCCATAACCCTACTGCCTAAACGTAACCCTAACGATGAACCCTACCCCTAACCCTAACCCCAAACCCTAAGCCCTCACCCTAACACTAATCTTCATCCCTAAACCGTGCCGTAATCCTAACCCAAAATCTAATTCTCAGAGTTTTGAAAGCCTACAATCCTACTAAGCCATGCATGAAAGCCCGCTCTACCACAGTGTCCTGCATGAAACCCAGAGGCCCATACACTGCGTACTAAAGAATGGGTTCCCAGGGATCATCACAGATCCCTAACTTCGCCTCCTAGTGCATACAGGGCCCGTGCCCTAAGGATAAACCCTACCCTTCACCCATAACCCTAACCCAGAACATAACACCTAACCCTGATCCTACTGCTCACCTTAACAGGTAAAGCTCACCGTAACCCTAACTTTAAGCCCTTATCATAACGTTAATGCATGACACCCTGAGAACAAGACCTATACCGTAATTCTAACCCTAACTCCTAGCCATAACCATAACACCTAATCCCTAATTGTGAAACGCCAACCCTAACCTTAACCCTCCGAACAACACTAACAATAACCCTAACCCCTTACGCTAACCCTACACATAAAAATAACCCTAACCGTTGATCCTTAGTCATAACCCCTAACCTTAACCCTAACTCTTCACGCTAATCCCAATCCTAACCATTAAACATAACCCTAACAATTAACCCTAACCCTAACCTTTACCCTAATGCCTAGAGATCTAAACCCAACACTGACCTACAGTTAACACTAACGCTAACCCCCTAATGCTAACCTTAAACCTGAACCATAGCCTTGACCCTTAACCCTAAACCTATCCCTAACCCCCTAACCCTAACTGTTAACCCTGACCCTAACCCTTAACCCTGACCCTAACCCTAAACCTGAACCCTAACCCTAAGCCTAACCCTTAACCCTAACCCTATCCCTTAACCCTAACGCCTAACCCTAACGCTAACTCCAAACCTAAACCTTACCCTGGCCCCCTAACCAGACTTAACACATAACTCGTAACACTAACTCTAACCCTAATCACTAATCCCTACCACTTAACCCTGACTCGAAACCGAACCCCTAACTCGAAACCCCTAACCCCAACCCTAACCCTAATTCTCACACTACTTCCATTCCCAGAGTGAAGCAAGCCTACAATACAGCCATGCCATGTGTGAGATGAGGCTCCGCCTGAGTCCTGCATGTAGGTCTTGTCCCAGGGCCCAGGGAATGATGTTGTGCTTTCGTGGTGACTCCGACCGCACCCCTCTCACCGTAGATTAACCAGGTCCTGTGCCCTTAAACTGACCGCTAAATCTAAGCCCTACCACCAACCCTAACCCCTGACCCTGAACCTAAGCTGCGAGCCTAAAGCCCAACACTAACTCTAAACCCTTACCCTAAACCTAATCCCTAACCCTAATGCTAACCCCTAAACGTAACCCTAACCGTGAACAGTAAACCTAACCCTAACCTCTAACACAAACCATAACATATAACTCTAACCCTAAAACTAAACCTAACTCTTAACCCTAAACCTAAACCCTAACCCTAACTCTTAACCTTAACCCTAACCGTTAACTCTCACACTAACCTTTAATCCTAACCCTAATCCTAATCTTCAAACCTAAACCTAACATTTAACCCTAACCCTGTACCTAACCCTAACCCTATACCAAACACTAACCCCTCATATTAACCCTAACTGTAAACCTCAACCCTAAACTGAACTGTAACCATTAAACCTAAGAGTAACCTTTAACCCTAACCCTAATCCCTAACCCTAAGCCCTCACCCTAGCACTAAACTTCATCCTTAACCCTAACCATAATCCTAACCCTAAATCTAATTCTCAGACTTCTTGCTTTCTTAAAGTTTAGGAAGCCTGCAATCCTCCCATGCCATGCGTGAAAGGAGGCTCTACCACTGTGTCCTGCATGAAACCCACGGGCCCATAACCAGAGTACGATACAGTGGGATCCTGGTGACAATCCCAGCCCCCTAACCTCCCCCCGCCCTTTCCTAAGGCAGACATAGCCCGTGCGCTAAGCATAAACAATACATGTAACAGATATCCCTCACCCTGAACATAACACCTAACCCTGTTCCTATTTCTCCCCTTAACATGTAAAACTGACCATGAGCCTAACTTTAACCTCTGATCCTAACGTTAATGCATAACCCATTCCCTGAGAACAACCCCTATCCCATAATTCTAACCCTATCTCCTAGTCAAAACTGTAACACCTAATCCCTAACCCTAATTCTAAACCACTAACCCTAACCGGAACCCTGCCTACAACCCTAACACTGACAGTAACCCTTACTTCTAATCCCAACGCTATGCCTAACAGAAACCCTTAACCCTTGACCCTAACCCCTAAGCCTTACCCTAACCCTTAAACCTAATCCTAATCTTAACCATTAAACCTAACCCTAGCTCTTAAAGCTAACCCTAAACCTTACCCTCACAACTAGACCCAACCCTGACAGTAACCTAACACCTAACCGTAACCCCTAAAGCTAACCCTAACCCTGAACCCTAAACCTAACCCTAACACTGAACCCTCACTATATCCCCAAACTCTAAGCCTAATCCTAACCGTTAACCCTCACCCTAACACTTACAGTGGACCATAACACTAAACATTAACCCTAATACTAAAATTTAACCCTAACCCTGAGCCCAACCCTTAACCCTAATCCTATCCTTTTACCCTAACCCTAACCCTAACACTAACCCCAATCCTAATTCTAACCATAACCTTTCATAAAACACTAACTCCTAACCCTAACACTTACCAAATACCCTAATCGCTAATCCCTAACACTAACGCTTAACCTTTACCGTAACCGTTAACACTCACCCTAACCCTTAACACTGACCCTAACCTTAACCTTTAATCTAAGCGTAACCCTTAACCCTAACAGTAAGGAAAACCCTTATGCCAATCTTATCCCTTATCCCTAACCTTAACACTACAGCTAAACATAACCCTAACCTTTGATACTTAAACCTTTTCCCTAACACTTACTTTTACCCCAAACCCTAACCCTAATCCTAAGCATTAAACCTAACCCTATCTCTTAATCCTTACTCTAACGCCTAGATCTAACCCTAAATGTAACCTACCACCTAATCCTAACCTTAAGCCCTAACGCTAATTCTAACCCTGAACCCTAAACCTACCCGTAACCCTTAACACTAACCCTATCCGTAAACCTTAACCCTGACCCTAACCATTACCCGCACCCAAACATTTAACCCTGACCCTAACCCTAATCCTTAATGATAACCCTAACACTAAACACTAACCCTAAGCCCAACACTTAACCCTAATCCTATCCCTTAACCCTAACCCTAACCCTAACACCTAACCCTAAACCTAAGCCTAACCCCAACCTGAACCATTAATCTTGACCCTTATCATTAATCCTCACACTAACACTAATCCTAATCTTTAACCATAAAGCTAACACTGAAGCCTACCCCTGTGCCAAACGCTAAACCCAAACCTTAACCCTAACCCTGAAACTTAACCGTAAACCTAACTGTAACTGTTAAACCTAACACTAACTTTTAACCCCAACCCCTAACCTAAGACCCCACCCTGACACTAATCTTCATCCCTAAACATTACCATAATCCTACCCCTAAATCTAATTCTCAGACTTCTTGCTTTCTCAGAGTTTAGAAAGCCTACAATCCTCCCATGCCATGAGTAAAAGGGGGCTCTGCCACTGTGTCCTGCATGAAACCCAGGAGCCCATAACCAGCGTACGGTAGAGTGGGTTCTCGGCGACAATCCCATCCCCCTAACCCCCGCCCCCCGCCCAGTGCAGACAGAGCCCGTACGCTAAGTATAAACACTACCCCTAACAGATAACCCTCACCCTGAACATAATACCTAGCCCTGATCCTATTGCTCAGCTTAAAACATAAACCTCTCCGTAACCCTAACTTAGCCCCTTAACTTAACGTGAATGCATAACACCTTGAGAAGAAGCCCTATCCTATAATTCTAATCCTAAACCATAGTCATAACCGTAATACCTCATCCCTAATTCTAAAACGTCAACCCTAACCTTCACCCTACCAACAACCCTAAACCTAACCCTAACCCGTAACCCTAAGCCCTCTCCCTAACACTAATCTTCATCCCTAAACCGTGCCGTAATCCTAACCCAAAATCTAATTCTCAGACTCCTTGCTTTCTCAGAGTTTTGAAAGCCTACAATCCTACTAAGCCATGCATGAAAGCCGGCTCTGCCACAGTGTCCTGCATGAAACCCAGAGGCCCATACACTGCGTACGATAGAGTGGGTTCCCAGCGACCATCACAGATCCCTAACTTCGCCTCCTAGTGCATACAGGGCCCGTGCCCTAAGGATAAACCCTACCCCTCACCCATAAGCCTAACCCAGAACATAACACCTAACCCTGATCCTACTGCTCACCTTAACAGGTAAAGCTCACCGTAACCCTAACTTTAACCCCTTATCTTAAGGTAAATGCATGACACCCTAGAACAAGCCCTATACCGTAATTCTAACCCTAACTCCTAGCCATAACCATAACACCTAATCCCTAATTGTGAAACGCCAACCCTAACCTTAACGCTATGAACAACACTAACGCTAACCCTAACCGCTTATGCTAAACCTATGCCCAAAAATAACACTAACCGTTGATCCTTAGTCATAACCCCTAACCTTAACCCTAACCCTTAACCCTAATCCCAATCCTAACCATTAAACATAACCCTAACAATTAACCCTAACCCTAACCTTTACCCTAATGCCTAGAGATCTAACCCCAACACTGACCTACAGGTAACACTAACGCTAACCCCCTAATGCTAACCTTAAACCTGAACCATACACCTGACCCTTAACCCTAAACCTATCCCTAATCCCGTAACCCTAACCCTAACTCTTCACCCTCACCCTAAACCTTAACCCTGACCCTAACCCTAAACCTGAACCCGAAACCTAAGCCTAACCCTTAACCCTAACCCTATCCCTTAACCCTAAACCCTAACCCTAATGCTAACTCCAAACCTAAAACTTACCATGGCCCCCTAAAGCAATCTTAACACTTAACCCGTAACACTAACTCTAACCCTAACCACTAATCCCTACCACCTAACCCTGAGTCAAAACCTAACCCCTAACTTGCAACCCCTAACCCCAACCCTAACCCTAATTCTCACACTACTTCCATTCCCAGAGTGAAGCAAGCCTAAAATACAGCCATGCCATGTGTGAGATGAGGCTCCGCCTGAGTCCTGCATGTAGGTCTTGTCCCAGGGCCCAGGGAATGATGTTGTGCTTTGTGGTGACTCCGAACAGACCCCTCTCACCATAGATTAAACAGCTCCTGTGCCCTTAAACTGACCGCTAAATCTAAGCCCTACCACCAACTCTAACCCCTGACCCTGAACCTAAGCCCCGAGCCTAAAGACGAACACTAACTCTAAACCCTTACCCTAAACCTAATCCTTAACCCTAATGCTAACCCCTAAACGTAACCCTAACCCTGAACAGTAAACCAAACCCTAACCTCTAACACAAACCCTAACACATAACTCGAACCCTAAAACTAACCCTAACCCTTAACCCTAAACCTAAACCCTAACACTAACTCTTAACCTTAACCCTAACCGTTAACACTCACGCTAACCTTTAATCCTAACCCTAATCCTAATCTTCAACCCTAATTCTAACACTTAACCCTAACCCTGTACCTAACCCTAACCCTATACCAAACCCTAACCCCTCATCTTAACCCTAACCGTAAACCTCAACCCTAAACCGAACTGTAACTGTTAAACCTAAGAGTAACCTTTAACCCTAACCCTAATCACTAACCCTAAGCCCTCACCCTAACACTAAACTTCATCCTTAACCCTAACCATAATCCTAACCCTAAATCTAATTCTCAGACTTCTTGCTTTCTTAGAGTTTAGAAAGCCTGCAATCCTCCCATGCCATGCGTGAAAGGAGGCTCTACCACGGTGTCCTGCATGAAACCCACGGGCCCATACCCAGAGGACGATACAGTGGGATCCTGGTGACAATCCCAGCCCCCGAACCTCCTCCCCCGCCTAATGCAGACAGGGCCCGTGCGCTAAGCATAAACAATACCTGTAACAGATATCCCTCACCCTGAACATAACACCCAACCCTGTTCCTATTTCTCCCCTTAACACGTAAAACTGACCGTGAGCCTAACTTTAACCTCTTATCCTAACGTTAGTGCATAACCCATTCCCTGAGAACAACCCCTATCCACTAATTCTCACCCTATCTCCTATTCATCACTGGAACACCTAATCCCTAACCCTAATTCTAAACCGCTAACCCTAACCGTAACCCTGCCTACAACCCTAACACTGACAGTAACCCTTACTTCTAACCCCAACACTATGCCTAACAAAAACCCTTAACCCTTCACCCTAACCCCTAAGCCTTACCCTAACCTTTAACCTTAATCCTAATCCTAACCATTAAACCTAACCCTAGCTCTTAAAGCTAACCCTAAACCTTACCCTCACGACTAGACCTAACCCTGACACTAACCTAACACCTAACCCTAACCATAACCCCTAAAGCTAACCCTAACCCTGAACCCTAAACCTAACCTTAACACTGAACCCTCACTATATCCCAAACCTCTAAGCCTAATCCTAACCGTTAACCCTCACCCTAACACTTAAACTGGACCATAACACTAAACATTAACCCGAACACTAAACTTTAACCCTAAATCTGAGCCCAACCCTTAACCCTAATCCTATCCTTTTACCCTAAACCTAACCCCTAAACCTAACCCTAACACTAACCCCAATCCTAATTCTAACCATACCCCTTCATAAAACACTAACTCCTAACCCTAACACTTACCAAAAACCCTAATCGCTAATCCCTAACACTAACGCTTAACCTTTACCGTAACCGTTAACCCTCACCATAACCCTTAACACTAAACTTAACCTTTAATCTAAGCGTGACCCTTGACCATAAAAGTAAGGAAAACACTTACGCCAATCTTATCCCTTATCCCTAACCCTACAACTAAACATAACCCTAACCTTTGATCCTTAAACCTAACCCCTAACACTTACTTTAACCCAAAACCCTAACCCTAATCCTAAGCATTAAACCTTACCCTATCTCTTAACCCTTAGTCTAACGCCTAGATCTAAACCTAAATGTAACCTACCACCTAATCCTAACCTTAAGCCCTAATGCTAACTCTAACCCTCAACCCTAAACCTACCTGTAACCCTTAACACTAACCCTATCCGTAAACCTTAACCCTGACCCTAACCATTACCCGCACCCAAACATTTAACCCTGACCCTAACCCTAATCCTTAACGATAACCATAACACTAAACCCTAACCCTAAGCCCAACACTTAACCCTAATCCTATCCCTTAACCCTAAGCCTAACCCTAACCCCTAACCCTAAACCGAAGCCTAACCCCAACCTGAACCATTAATCTTGACCCTTACCATTAACCCTCACACTAACACTAATCCTAATCTTTAACCATAAAGCTAACATTGAAGTCTTCCCCTGTGCCAAACGCTAAACCCAAACCTTAACCCTAACCCTGAAACTTAACCATAAACCTAACTGTAACTGTTAAACCTAACACTAACCTTTAACCCCAACCCCTAACCCAAGACACCACCCTGACACTAATCTTCATCCCTAAACATTACCATAATCCTACCCCTAAATCTAATTCTCAGACTTCTTGCTTTCTCAGAGTTTAGAAAGCCTACAATCCTCCCATGCCATGAGTAAAAGGGGGCTCTGCCACTGTGTCCTGCATGAAACCCAGGAGCCCATACCCAGCGTACGATAGAGTGGGTTCCCGGGGACAATTCCATCCCCCTAAACCCCGCCCACCTCTCAGTGCAGACAGGGCCCGTATGCTAAGTATAAACACTACCCCTAACAAATAACCCTCACCCTGAACATAACACCTAACCCTGATCCTACTGCTCACCTTAACAGGTAAAGCTCACCGTAACCCTAACTTTAACCCCTTATCTTAACGTTAATGCATGACACCCTGAGAACAAGCCCTATACCGCAATTCTAACCCTAACTCCTAGCTATAAACATAACACCTAATCCCTAATTCTGAAACGCCAACCCTAACCTTAACCCGACCAACAACACTAACACTAACTCTAACCCCTTACCCTAACCCTACGCCTAAAAATAACCCTAACCGTTGATCCTTAGTCATAACCCATAACCTTAACCTTAACCCTTAAGCCTAATCCCAATCCTAACCTTTAAACATAACCCTAACTCTTAACCCTAACCCTAACCTTTACCCTAATGCCTAGAGATCTAAACCCAACACTGATCTACAGTTACACAAACCCTACCCTCTAATGCTAACCTTAAACCTGAAGCAAGCTCCTAACCCTTAACCCTAACCCTATCCCTAACCCCCTTACCCTAACTCTAACTGTTAACCCTCACCCTAACCCTCAACCCTGACCCTAAACTTAAACCTTAATCCTAACCATGCGTGAGATGAGCCTCTGCCTTTGTCCTGCGTGACAGTTGAAGCCCAACACCCAGGGTACGATGAAGTGGGGACCCAGCCTTGCTCCACACCCACAGTGCCCCGTACATTAGACAGGGCCCGTGCCCTAACACACACCGTTAAACGTAAGCCCTAACCCTATCTCTAAACCAAACCCTTAGTAAGCCCTGAATCTAACTCCTAACAGTAACCCTAATCCCTGACCCTTACTCTTGCCTCTCACCCTAAACCTAAACCCAACCACTAAACATAATCCTAATCTCTAACCCTAACAGTAATCCTAACCCTAATTCTAACCTAAAACCCTAACCCCTAAACCTAATCCTAGTCCCTAACACCTAACCTTACCCTAAACCCAATTCCAATTCTCAGACTTCTTCAATTCAAAAACTTAAAAAAGCCTACAATCCACCAATGCCGTGTCTGAGATGAGGGTCCGCCCCTATGTCCTGCATGACAGGCAGGCGCCAATGCCCAGGGTACTATGGAGTGGGGTCCGGGGTTCTGGAGGCTTGCTAAACTCCAGTTTGGAAGAATTGCTATAGTCATATATAGGGATGCTTACATTTACTGATAGAAAGCAACTATTGGTGTGTGATTTGTAGGCTTGCCTTACTCTAGTTTGGATGAAGAAGCTGAATCATATATAGGAATATTAGCTTTGAGTTAGAGGAAGCATCTATGGGGGGTGCTTTTTTGGCTTGTTAAACTCTGGTTTGGAAGAAGTTCGAGAGTCTTATATAGGAACGATATCATTCATTCAGAGAAAGCAATTATAGGGAGTTGGTTTGTAGGCTTGCTAAGCTCTAGTTTGGAGGAAGGCGAGAGTCATATATAGGAACGCTTACATTCACATAAAGCGTCTACGGGGGGACGGTTTCTAGGCTTCCTAAACTCTAGCTTGGAAAAAGAGGACAGTTATGTATAGGAACTCTCGGCGGGGGATTTGTAGCATTGCTAAAATCTTAGATTGGAAAAGTTGCGAGAGTCATACATAGGAATGTTAACATTCACTCAATGAAAGCAACTATAAGGGGTGCTTTCCAGGCTGGCTACACTCTAATTTGGAAAAAGTGCGACAGTCATATAGAGGAAGGCTTATATTCACTCAGACAAAGCAATTATGTGTAGGTGTATAGTAGGCATGCTAACTCTAGTTTGGAAAATTTCGAGAGCCATGTATAGGAAAGCTTACAGTAACTTAGAGAAAGCAACGAACGGGGGTGGAGTGTAGGCTTGCTAAACTCTAGTTTGGAGGAAGTGCCATAGTCCTATATAGGAACGCTTAAATTCGTTCAGAGAAAACAGCTGTCGGGGATTGGTTTGTAGACATAACTCAAGTTTGGAAGAAGTGCGAGAGACATATATAGGAATGTTTATATTGACTCAAAGAAAGCAACTATGGGGGAGTGTTATTTTGGCATGCCAGATGCTAGTTAGGAAGAAGTACAAGACTCATATATAGGAACGCTTACATTCACACACCGAGAGCAACTACGGAGTAGTGTCAGGTAGACATGTTAAAGTCTAGCTTGGGAGAAGTTCCAGAGTCCTATATAGGAAAGGTAACAGCCACTTTGAAAAATCAAGTCTTGGCAGGTGGTTTGTAGGCCTGCAAAACCCTGTTTTGGTTGAAGTGTGAGAGTCATATATGAGAACGCTTACATTCCCTCAGAGAAAGCAACGATGGGGTTGTTTGTAGGCTTACTAAACTGCAGTTTGGAAGAAGCACGAGAATCACATATAGGAACACATACATTTTGACGCACTGAAAGTAACTATGGGGTGGTGTTTTATAGGCATGCTAAACTCTAGTTTGGACGAAGTTTGAGAATCACATATAAGAAAGCTTACAGTCACTTAGAGAAAGCAAATCTCTGGGTGTGGAAAGTAGGCCTGCTAAACTCTATTTTGGTTTAAGAGTGAGAGTCATATATGGGAAGGCTTACATTCCCTCAGAGAAAGCAACGACGACGTGGTGGTTTGTAGGCATACTAAACTCTAGTTTGGAAGAAGTGGGAGAATGATATATGGGAACGCTTACATTCACGTAGAGAAAGCAATTATGGGGTGGCGTTTTTGTAGCCATGCTAATCTCTAGTTTGGAAGAAGTTAAGGAGTAATATATAGGAAAGGTTACAGTCATAGAAACCAACTCTCGGGGGATGTTTTGTACACCTGCAAAACTCCAGTTTGGAAGAAGGGGGAGAGTCATATTGGGGACCGCGTGCATTCACTCAGAGAAATCAACGATGGGATTGTGATTTGTAGGCATAGTCAACTCTAGTTTGGAAGAAGTACGAGAATCGTATATAGGAACGCTTACCTTCACGCAGAGAAAGCAACTATGGAGTGATGTTTGTATGCCTACTAAAATATAGTTTGGAGGAAGTTCGAGAGTCATATCTGGGAAGCTTACAGTCACTTAGAGAAAGCAACTCTCGGGGGGTGTTTCGTAGGCCTGCTAAACTCTATTTTCAATGAAGTGTTAGAATAATATATGGGAACTCAGTGAAAGCAACGTCGTGGTTGTGGTTCCTAGGCATACTAACCTGTAATTTGGAAGAAGCAAGAGAATCACATGTAGAGCCGCTTACATTCCGGCACCGAAAACAACTATGGGGTGGTGTTTTGTAGGCTTGCAAAACTCTAGTTTGGACGAAGTTTGAGAGTCATATATAGGAAAGTTTACAGTCACGTAGAGAAAACAACTCTCTGGGTGTGGAATGTAGGCCTGCTAAACTCTATTTTGGTTGAAGTGTGAGAGTCATATATGGGAACGCTTACATTCACTCAGAGAAAACAACGTTTGGGTGGTGGTTTGTAGGGCATACTAAACTGTAGTTTGGAAGAAGTACGAGAGTCCTATATAGGAACACTTACATTCACGCAGAGAAAGCACTTATAGCGTCAGGTTTTGTAGGCATGCTAAACTGCAGTTTGGAAGAAGTTGGAGAACCTTATACAGGAATGATTACCATCACCTAGGGAAAGCAACTCTCGGGAGATTGTTTGTACACATGCTAAACTCTAATTTGGATGAAGTGTGAGAGTCAAACATGGGACCGCTTACATTCCCTCAGAGAAACAACATTGGGCTGGTTTTTGTAGGCATACTAAATAGTTTGGAAGAAGTACGAGAATGATATTTGGGAACGTTTACATTCACCCAGAGAAAGCAACGACGGGGTGGTGTTTTGTAAGCATGCTATAGTTTGGAAGAAGTTCTAAACCTGAACAGTCACTTAGAGAAAGCAACTCTTGGTGGGTGATTTTTAGGTCTGCTAAATTGTATTTTGAAAGAAGTACCAGAGTCATATATACTAATGCTTACATTCATGCAAAGAAAAAACTATGGGGTGATGTTTTGTGGGCATGTTAACCTGTAGTTTGGAAGAAGTTGGAGAGTCTTATTTAGGAAAGCTTACAGTCACCTAGAGAAAGCAACTCTCGGGAGATCCTTTCTTGGCCTGCTAAACTCTACTTTGCATCAATTGTGAGAGTCAAACATGGGAATGCTTTCATTCATTCAGAGAACGCAACGTTTGGGTGGTGGTTTGTAGGCATTCTAAACTGTATTTTGGAGGAAGTACGAGAGTCATATATATGAACGCTTACATTCAGGCAGAGAAAGCCACTCTGGGGTCGTATTTTGTTGGCATGCTAAACTGTGGTTTGGAAGAAGTTCGAGCGTCTTATATAGGAAAGATTACAGTGACACAGAGAAAACAACTCTCGGAAGTTTATTGGTAGGCCTGCTAAACTCTAATTTGGATGAAATGTGAGAACGCTTGCATTCATTCACTCAGAGAAAGAAACATTATCGTGATGGTTTGAAGGCATAATAACTGTAGTTGGGAAGAAGTAGGAGAGTCATATATATGAACGGTTACATTCACGCAGAGAAAGCAACTGTGGGGTGGCGCAGGTATGCATGTTAATCTGTAGTTTGGAGGAAGTGCGAGAGTCATATCTGGGGAAAATTACAGTCACTTAGAGAAAGGAACCATCTTGGGCTGGTTTGTAGATCTGCTAAATTCTATTTTGGAAACAGAGTGTGAGTCATATATGGGAACGCTTATGTTCACTCAGAGAAAGCAACCACGGTGTGGTGTTTTGTTGGCATGGTGTAGTTTGAAAGAAGTTGGAGATTCTTATATAGGAAAGTTTACAGTCACCTAGAGAAAGCAACTCATGGGGCGTGGTTTGTAGGCCTGCTAAACTCTAATTTAGATGAAGTGAGAGAGGCATATATATGAACACTTATATTGATGCAGAGAAAGTAACTATGGGGTGGTGTTTTGTAGGCATGCTAAAATATAATTTGGAAGAAGTTCGAAAGCAGACAGTCACTTAGAGAAAGCAACTCTCGGCGGTTCAATTTTCGGTCTGCTAAATTGTATTTTGAAAGAAGTACCAGAGTCATATATACAAACGCTTACATTCATGCAGAGAAAGCAACTGTGGGGTGGTGTTTTCTAGGCATGCTAAACTCTAGTTTGGACGAAGTTTGAGAATCACATATAAGAAAGCTTAGAGTCACTTAGAGAAAGCAAATCTCTGGTGTGGAATGCAGGCGTGCTAAACTCTATTTTGGTTTCAGAGTGAGAGTCATATATCGGAAGGCTTACATTCACTCAGAGAAAGCTACGATGATGTGGTGTTTTGTAGGCATACTAAACTCTAGTTTGGAAGAAGTAGGAGAATGATATATGGGAACACTTACATTCATGCAGAGAAAGCAATTATGGGGTGGATTTTTTGTAGCCCTGCTAATCTCTATTTTGCAAGAAGTTAAAGAGTAATATATAGGAAAGCGTACCGTCATTTATAGAAACCAACTTTCAGGGGATGGTTTGTAGGCCTGCAAAACTCTACTTTGGAAGAAGGGGGAGAGTCATATTGGGGACTGTGTACATTCACTCAGAGAAATCAACGATGGGGTTGTGGTTTGTAGGCATACTAAACTCTAGTTTGGAAGAAGTACGAGAATCATATATAGGAACGCTTACATTCATGCAGAGAAAGCAACTATGGAGTGATGTTTGTATGCCTACTAAACTATAGTTTGGGGGATGTTCGAGAGTCATATCTGGGAAGTTTACAGTCATTTAGAGAAAGCAACTCTTGGGGGGGTGGTTCGTAGGCCTGCTAAACTCTAGTTTCAATGAAGTGTTAGAATCATATACAGGAACGCTTACATTCACTCAGAGAAAGCAACGTTGGGGTGGCCGTTTTTGAGCATACTGAACTCTACTTTGGAAGAGGTACGAGAGACATATACAGGAACGCTTACATTAACACAGAGAAAGCAAATATGGGGTGCTGTAGTGCAGGCATGCTAAACTATAGATTGGAAGAAGTTCGAAAGCTGACAGTCATTTACAGAAAGCAACTCTTGGCGGGTGATTTTTAGGTCTGCTAAATTGTATTTTGAAAGACGTACCAGAGTCATATAGACAAACGCTTACATTCATGCAGAGAAAGAAACTATGGGGTGATGTGTTGTTGGCATGCTAAACTGCAGTTTGGAAGGAGTTCGAGAGTGTTATATAGGATAACTTAGAGTCACCTAGAGAAAGCAACACTCGGGACAGCTTTGCAAGCCTGTAAACACTAATTAGCAGCAATTGTGAGAGTCAAACATGGGAACGCTTACATTCACTCAGAGAACACAACGTTTGGGTGGTGATTTGTAGGCATCATAACTGTAGTTTGGAAGAAGTAGGAGAGTCATATATATGAACGGTTACATTCACGCAGAGAAAGCAACTGATGGGTGGCGTATGTACGCATGTTAATGTATACTTTGGAGGAAGTTCGGGAGTCTTATCTGGGGAAAATTGCAGTCACTTAGAGAAAGCAACCATCGGGGGCCGTTTTGTAGATCTGCTAAATTCTATTTTGGAAGAAGAGAGAAAGTCATATGTGGGAACGCTTATGTTCACTCAGAGAAATCAACGATGGGGCAGTGTTTCGTTGGCATGCTAAACTGTAGTTTGGAAGAAGTTCGCGAGTCTTATATAAGAAAGCTTACAGTCACCTAGAGAAAGTAACTCTCGGCAGATTGTTTCTAAGCATGCTAAACTCTAATTTGCATCAATTGTGAGAGTCAAACATGGGAACGCTTACATTCACTCAGAGAACGCAACGTTTGGGTGGTGGTTTGTAAGCATTCTAAACTGTATTTTGGAGGAAGTAGGAGAGTCATATATACGAATGCTTACATTCACGCAGAGAAAGCAACTCTGGGGTCGTATTTTGTTGGCATGCTAAACTGTGGTTTGGAAGAAGTTCGAGAGCCTTATATAGGAAAGATTACACTGACACAGAGAAAACAACTCTCTGTAGTTTGTTGGTAGGTCTGCTAAACTGTAATTTGGATGAAGTGTGAGAACGCTTGCATTCACTCAGAGAAAGAACTTTGTCGTGGTGGTTTGTAGGAATAACAACTGTAGTTCGAAGAAGTAGGAGAGTCATATATGAACGGTTACATTCACGCAGAGAAAGCAATTGTGGGGTGGTGTATGTAATCATCATAATCTGTAGTTTGGAGGAAGTTCGAGAGTCATATCTGGGGAAAATTAGAGTCACTTAGAGAAAGGAACCATCGGGGGCTGGTGTGTAGGTCTGCTAAATTCTATTTTGGAAAAAGAGTGAGAGTCATATATGGGAACGCTTATGTTCACCCAGAGAAATCAATGATGGGGCGCTGTATTGTTGGCATGCCAAACTGTAGTTTGGAAGAAGTTCGAGAGTCTTATATAGGAAAGTTTACAGTCACCTAGAGAAAGCAACTCACAGGAAGTGGTTTGTAGGCCGCTAAACTCTAATTTGGATGAAGTGAAAGAGGCATACATGGATACGCTTCATTCACTCAGAGAAAGGTAAATTGTGGTGCCGGTTTTTAGGTATACTAAACTCCAGTTTGGAAGAAGTACGAGAGACATATATATGAACGCTTATATGGACGCAGAGAAAGCAACTATGGGGTGGTGTTTTGTTGGCATGCTAAAATATAGTTTGGAAGAAGTTCGAAAGCAGACAGTCAGAGAAAGCAACTCTTGGCGGTAGATTTTTAGGTCTGCTAAATTGTATTTTGAAAGAAGTACCAGTGTCATATATACAAACGCTTACATTCATGCAGAGAAAGCAACTGTGGGGTGGTGTTTTCTAGGCGTGCTAAACTCTAGTTTGGACGATGTTTGAGAATCACATATAAGAAAGCTTAGAGTCTCTTAGGGAAAGCAAATTTCTGGTTGTGGAATGTAGGCGTGCTAAATTCTATTTTGGTTTAAGATTGAGAGTCATATATGGAAAGGGTTACATTCACTCAGAGAAAGCAACGATGATGTGGTGGTTTGTAGGCATACTAAACTCTAGTTTGGAAGAAGTAGGAAAATGATATTTGGGAATGCTTACATTCATGCAGAGAAAGCAATTATGGGGTGGGTTTTTGTACCCATGCTAATCTCTAGTTTGGAAGAAGTTATATAGGAAAGCGTACACTCATTTATAGAAACCAACTTTCGGGGGATGGACGGTAGGCCTGCAAAACTCTACTTTGGAAGAAGTGAGAGAGTCATATTGGGGACCACGTACATTGACTCAGAGAAATCAAGGATGGGCTTGTGTTTTGTAGGCATACTAAACTCTAGTTTGGAGGAAGTACGAGAATCATATATAGGAACGCTTACATTCATGCAGAGAAAGCAACTATGGAGTGATGATTTTATGCCTACTAAACTATAGTTTGGAGGAAGTTTAGAATCTTATATAGCAAAGCTTACAGTCACCTAGAGAGAGCAACTCTCGGGAGATGGTTTGTAAGCCTGCTAATTTGCACCAACTGTTAAAGTCAAATATGGGAAGGTTTACATCCACTCAGAACGCAAGGTTTGGGTTGTAGTTTGTGGCCATAATAACTGTAGTTCGGAAGAAGTAGGAAAGTCATATATATGAACGGTTACATTCACGCAGAGAAAGCAACTATGGAGTGATGTTTGTATGCCTACTAAACTATAGTTTGGAGGATGTAACTCTCGGGGGGTGGTTCGTAGGCCTGCTAAACTCTATTTTCAATGAAGTGTTAAAATCATATACAGGAACGCTTACATTCACTCAGAGAAAGCAACGTTGGGGTGGCCGTTTTTGAGCATACTAAACTCTACTTTGGAAGAGGTCCGAGAGACATAAATACGAACGCTTACATTAACACAGAGAAAGCAAATACGGGGTGCTGTAGTGCAGGCATGCTAAACTATAGATTGGAAGAAGTTCGAAAGCTGACAGTCACTTAGAGAAAGCAACTCTTGGCGGGTGATTTTTTCAGTCTGCTAAATTGTATTTTGAAAGACGTGTCAGAGTCTTATATACAAACGCTTACATTCATGCGTAGAAAGAAAATATGGGGTGATGTGTTGTGGGGATGCTAAACTGCAGTTTGGAAGGAGTTCGAGAGTGTTATTTGGATAGCTTACAGTCACCTAGAGAAAGCAACACTCAGGAAAGCTTTGCAAGCCTGCTAAACTCTAACTAGCAGCAATTGTGAGAGTCAAACATTGGAACGCTTACATTCACTCAGAGAACACAACGTTTGGGTGGTGGTTTGTAGGCATAATAACTGTAGTTCAGAAGAAGTAGGAGAGTCATATATATGAACGGTTACATTCACGCAGAGAAAGCAACTGTTGGGTGGCGTATGTATGCATGCTAATCTGTAGTTTGGAGGAAGTGCGAGAGTCATATCTGGGGAAAATTACAGTCACCTAGAGAAAGCAACTCTCGGGAGATTGTTTCTAAGCATGCTAAATTCTAATTTGCATCAATTGTGAGAGTCAAACATGGGAACGCTTACATTCACTCAGAGAACGCAACGTTTGGGTGGTGGTTTGTAAGCATTCTAAACTGTATTTTGGAGGAAGTAGGAGAGTCATATATACGAATGCTTACATTCACGCAGAGAAAGCAACTCTGGGGTCGTATTTTGTTGGCATGCTAAACTGTGGTTTGGAAGAAGTTCGAGAGCCTTACATAAGAAAGATTACAGTGACACAGAGAAAAACAACTCTCTGTAGTTTGTTGGTAGGTCTGCTAAACTGTAATTTGGATGAAGTGTGAGAATGCTTGCATTCACTCAGAGAAAGAACGTTGTCGTGATGGTTTGTAGGAATAAATGCTGTAGTTTAAAAGAAGGAGAGTCATATATGAACGGTTACATTCACGCAGAGAAAGCAACTGTGGGGTGGCCTATGTAATCATCATAATCTATAGTTTCCAGAAAGTTCGAGAGTCATATATGGGAAAAATTAGAGTCACGTAGAGAATTGGAACCATCGGGTGTTGTGTAGGTCTGCTAAATTCTATTTTGGAAGAAGAGTGAGAGTCATATATGGGAACGCTTATGTTCACTCAGAGAAATCAATGATGGGGCGCTGTATTGTTGGCATGCTAAACTGTAGTTTGGAAGAAGTTCGAGAGTCTTATATAGGAAAGTTTACAGTCACCTAGAGAATGCAACTCACAGGAGGTGGTTTGTGGGCCACTAAACTCTAATTTGGATGAAGTGAAAGATGCATACATGGATACGCTTCATTCACTCAGAGAAAGGTAAATTGTGGTGCCGGTTTTTAGGTATACTAAACTCCAGTTTGGAAGAAGTACGAGAGTCATATATATGAACGCTTATATGGACGCAGAGAAAGCAACTATGGGGTGGTGTTTTGTAGGCATGCTAAAATATAATTTGTAAGAAGTTCGAAAGCTGACAGTGACTTAGAGTATGCAACTCTTGGCGGTTGATTTTGAGGTCTGCTAAATTGTATTTTGAAAGAAGTACCAGAGTCATATATAAAATCTCTTACATTGATGCTGAGAAAAACTATGTGGTGATGTTTTGTTGGGGTGCTGAAATGTAGTTTCGAAGAAGTTCGACAGTCTTTTATAGGAAACCTTACAGTCCCCTAGAGGAAGCAACTTTCGAGAGATAGTTTGTAAGCCTGCTAAACTCTACTTTGCATCATTTGGAACAGTCATACTTGGGAACGCTAACATTCTCTCAGAGAACTTAACTTTTAGGTGGTGGTTTGTAAGCATACTAAACGGTATTTTGGAAGTAGCAGAGTCATATATATGAGCGCTTACATTCACCCAGAGAGGGCCACTATGGGGTGGTGTTTTGTAGGCCTGCTAAAATATAATTTGGAAGAAGTTCGAAAGCTGACAGTGACTTAGAGAAGGCAACTCTCGGCGGTTGATTTAGAGGTCTGCTAAATTGTATTTTGAAAGAAGTACCAGAGTCATATATAAAATCGCTTATATTTATGCTGAGAAAGAAACTATGTGGTGATGTTTTGTTGGCGTGCTGAAATGTAGTTTTGAAGAAGTTCGACAGTCTTTTATAGGAAAGCTTACAGTCCCCCAGAGGAAGCAACTTTCGAGAGATAGTTTGTAAGCCTGCTAAACTCTACTTTGCATCATTTGGAACAGTCATACTTGGGAACGCTAACATTCTCTCAGAGAACGCAACGTTTGGTTGGTTGTTTGTAAGCATACTAAACTGTATTTTGGAAGAAGTAGCAGAGTCATATATACAAGTGCTTACATTCACGCAGAGAGGGCAACTATGGGGTGGTGTTCTGTAGGCATGCAAATCTCTAGTTGCGAAGAAGTTAAGAGTAATAGGAAAGCTTACAGTCTCATAGAGAAAGCAACCCTTGGGGGCTGGTTTGTAGTTCTGCTAAATTCTATTTTGGATGAAGTGTGAATCATAAACGGGAACGCTAACATTCACTCAGAGAAAGCAGGGTTGCGGTGGTGGTTTTTAGTCACACTAAACTGGAGTTTGGAGGAAGTACGAGAATAAAAGAATGCTTACATTCACTCAGAAAAAGCAAAGTTGGGGAGGTGGTTTGTAGGTGTACTATACTTTGGAAGAAGTACGAGCGTGATGCATAGGAACGCTTACATTCACGCAAACTATGGGGTGGCCTTTTGTTGGCATGCTAAACTATGTTCCAAAGTCATATATAGGAAAGCTTATAGTGAGAGAAAGCAACTCTCAGGCGGTGTTTTGTAGGTCCGGTAAATTGCATTTTGAAAGCAGTCCGAGATTCATATAAGGGAAAGCCTATATCCACTCAGAGAAAGCAATGTTGGGCTGGTGGTTTGTAGGCATACTAAACTGTATTTTGGAACTCGTATGTATGACTCTCACACTTGATCCAAATTAGAGTTCACCAGGCCTATAAACCACATCCTGAAAGTTGCTTTCTCTAGGTGAATGTAAGCTTTCCTATATAAAACTCTCGAACTTCTTCCAAACTACAGTTTAGCATGCCAACAATACACCACCGGATCGTTGCTTTCTCTGAGTGAACATAAGCATTCCCTTATATGAATCTCTTTTTCCAAAATAGAATTTAGCAGACCTACAAACCAGTCCCCGATGGTTGATTTAGCTATGTGACTGTAATTTTCCCTAGATATGACTCTCGAATTTCCTCCAAACTATAGATTAGCACGCGTACATACGGTACCCAACAGTTGCTTTCTCTGCGTGAATGTAACCGTTCATATATATGACTTTCCTACTTTTTCCGAACTACAGTTATTATGGCCACAAACCACAACCCAAACGTTGCGTTCTGAGTGGATGTAAACCTTCCCATGTTTGACTTTAACAATCGGTGCAAATTAGTTTAGCAGGCTTAGAAACCATCTCCCGAGAGTTGCTTTCTCTAGGTGACTGTAAGCTTTCCTATATAAGACTCTCGAACTTCTTAGAAGTTTTGTGGGCAGTTTAGCATGCCCACAAAACATCACCCCATAGTTTCTTTCTCTGCATGAATGTAACCGTTTGTAACTATGATTCTGGTACTTATTTCAAAACACAATTTAGCAGACCTAAAAATCACCCGCAGAGAGTTTCTTTCTCTAAGTGACAGCTTTCGAACTTCTTCCAAACTACAGTTTAGCATGCCTAAAAACACGAACCCATAGTGGCTTTCAGTGCCTGAATGTAAGCGGTTCTATATGTGATTCTTTTGCTTCTTCCAAATTACAGGTTAGTATACCTACAAACCACCACCCCAACGTTGCTTTCTCTGAGTGAATGTAAACGTTCCTGTATATGATTCTAACACTTCATTGAAAATAGAGTTTAGCAGGCCTACGAACCACCCCCAGAGAGTTGCTTTCTCTAAATGACTGTAAGCTTCCCAGATATGACTCTCGAACATCCTCCAAACTATAGTTTAGTAGGCATACAAACATCACTCCATAGTTGCTTTCTCTGCATGAATGTAAGCGTTCCTATATATGATTCTCATACTTCCTCCAAACTAGAGTTTAGTATGCCTACAAAACACAACCCCATCCTTGATTTCTCTGAGTCAATGTACGTGGTCCCCAATATGACTCTCCCCCTTCTTCCAAAGTAGAGTTTTGCAGGCCTACCATCCATCCCCCGTAAATTGGTTTCTATAAATGAGTGTACGCTTTCCTATATAACTTCTTCCAAACTAGAGATTAGCATGGGTGCAAAAAATCCACCGCATAATTGCTTTCTCTGCATGAATGTAAGCGTTCCCATATATCATTCTCCTACTTCTTCCAAACTAGAGTTTAGTATGCCTACAAACCACCACACCATCGTTGCTTTCTCTGAGTGAATGTAACCCTTTCCATATATGATGCTCAGTCTTAAACCACAATAGAGTTTAGCACGCCTACATTCCACAACCAGAGATTTGCTTTCTCTAAGTGACTCTAAGCTTTCTTATATGTGATTCTCAAACTTCGTCCAAACTAGATTTTAGCATGCCTACAATACACCACCCCACAGATGCTTTCTCTGCATGAATGTAAGCGTTCTTTATATGACACTGGTACTTCTTTCAAAATACAATTTAGCAGACCTTAAAATCCACCGCCAAGAGTTGCTTTCTCTAAGTGACTGTCTGCTTTCGAACTTCTTCCAAATTATATATTAGCATGCCTACAAAACACCACCCCATAGTTGCTTTCTCTGCGTCCATATAAGCGTTCATATATATGACTCTCGTACTTCTTCCAAACTGGAGTTTAGTATACCTAAAAACCGCCACTCCAACTTACCTTTCTCTGAGTGAATGAAGCATATCCATGTATGCCTCTTTCACTTCATCCAAATTAGAGTTTAGCGGCCTACAAACCACCTCCTGTGAGTTGCTTTCTCTAGGTGACTGTAAACTTTCCTATATAAGACTCTCGAACTTCTTCCAAACTACAGTTTGGCATGCCAACAATACAGCGCCCCATCATTGATTTCTCTGAGTGAACATAAGCGTTCCCATATATGACTCTCACTCTTTTTCCAAAATAGAATTTAGCAGACCTACACACCAGCCCCCGATGGTTCCTTTCTCTAAGTGACTCTAATTTTCCCCAGATATGACTCTCGAACTTCCTCCAAACTACAGATTATGATGATTACATACACCACCCCACAATTGCTTTCTCTGCGTGAATGTAACCGTTCATATATGACTCTCCTACTTCTTCGAACTACAGTTGTTATTCCTACAAACCACCACGACAAAGTTCTTTCTCTGAGTGAATGCAAGCGTTCTCACACTTCATCCAAATTACAGTTTAGCAGACCTACCAACAAACTACAGAGAGTTGTTTTCTCTGTGTCAGTGTAATCTTTCCTATATAAGGCTCTCGAACTTCTTCCAAACCACAGTTTAGCATGCCAACAAAATACGACCCCAGAGTTGCTTTCTCTGCGTGAATGTAAGCATTCGTATATATGACTCTCCTACTTCCTCCAAAATACAGTTTAGAATGCTTACAAACCACCACCCAAACGTTGCGTTCTCTGAGTGAATGTAAGCGTTCCCATGTTTGACTCTCACAATTGATGCAAATTAGAGTTTAGCATGCTTAGAAACAATCTGCCGAGAGTTACTTTCTCTAGGTGACTGTAAGCTTTCTTATATAAGACTCGCGAACTTCTTCCAAACTACAGTTTAGCATGCCAACGAAACACTGCCCCATCGTTGATTTCTCTGAGTGAACATAAGCGTTCCCACATATGACTTTCTCTCTTCTTCCAAAATAGAATTTAGCAGATCTACAAAACGGCCCCCGATGGTTGCTTTCTCTAAGTGACTGCAATTTTCCCCAGATAAGACTCCCGAACTTCCTCCAAAGTATACATTAACATGCGTACATACGCCACCCATCAGTTGCTTTCTCTGCGTGAATGTAACCGTTCATATATATGACTCTCCTACTTCTTCCAAACTACAGTTATGATGCCTACAAATCACCACCCAAACGTTGTGTTCTCTGAGTGAATGTAAGCGTTCCCATGTTTGACTCTCACAATTGCTGCTAATTAGTGTTTACAGGCTTGCAAAGCTGTCCCGAGTGTTGCTTTCTCTAGGTGACTCTAAGTTATCCTATATAACACTCTCGAACTCCTTCCAAACTGCAGTTTAGCATGCCAACAACACATCACCCCATAGTTTCTTTCTCTGCATGAATGTAAGCGTTTGTCTATATGACTCTGGTACGTCTTTCAAAATACAATTTAGCAGACCTAAAAATCACCCGCCAAGAGTTGCTTTCTGTAAATGACTGTCAGCTTTCGAACTTCTTCCAATCTATAGTTTAGCATGCCTGCACTACAGCACCCCATATTTGCTTTCTCTGTGTTAATGTAAGCGTTCCTGTATATGTCTCTCGTACCTCTTCCAAAGTAGAGTTCAGTATGCTCAAAAACGGCCACCCCAACGTTGCTTTCTCTGAGTGAATGTAAGCGTTCCTGTATATGATTCTAACACTTCATTGAAAATAGAGTTTAGCAGGCCTACGAACCACCCCCCCAAGAGTTGCTTTCTCTAAATGACTGTAAACTTCCCAGATATGACTCTCGAACATCCCCCAAACTATAGTTTAGTAGGCATACAAACATCACTCCATAGTTGCTTTCTCTGCATGAATGTAAGCGTTCCTATATATGATTCTCGTACTTCTTCCAAACTAGAGTTTAGTATGCCTACAAACCACAACCCCATCGTTGATTTCTCTGAGTGAATGTACGCAGTCCCCAATATGACTCTCCCCCTTCTTCCAAAGTAGAGTTTTGCAGGCCTACAAACCATCCCCCGAAAGTTGGTTTCTATAAATGACGGTACGTTTTCCTATATATTACTCTTTAACTTCTTGCAAAATAGAGATTAGCATGGCTACAAAATATCCACCCCATAATTGCTTTCTCTGCATGCATGTAAGTGTTCCCATGTATCATTCTCCTACTTCTTCCAAACTAGAGTTTAGTATGCCTACAAACCACCACATCATCGTAGCTTTCTCTGAGTGAATGTAAGCCTTCCCATATATGACTCTCACTCTGAAACCAAAATAGAGTTTAGCACGCCTGCATTCCACACCAGAGATTTGCTTTCTCTAAGTGACTCTAAGCTTTCTTATATGTGATTCTCAAACTTCGTCCAAACTAGAGTTTAGCATGCCTAGAAAACACCACCCCACAGTTGCTTTCTCTGCATGAATGTAAGCGTTTGTATATATGACTCTGGTACTTCTTTCAAAATACAATTTAGCAGACCGAAAAATGAACCGCCGAGAGTTGCTTTCTCTAAGTGACTGTCTGCTTTCGAACTTCTTCCAAATTATATTTTAGCATGCCTACAAAACACCACCCCATAGTTACTTTCTCTGCATCAATATAAGCGTTCATATATATGCCTCTCTCACTTCATCTAAATTAGAGTTTAGCAGGCCTACAAACCACACCCCGTGAGTTGCTTTCTCTAGGTGACTGTAAACTTTCCTATATAAGAATCTCCAACTTCTTTCAAACTACAGCATGCCAACAAAACACCACACCGTGGTTGCTTTCTCTGAGTGAACATAAGCGTTCCCATATATGACTCACACTCTGTTCCAAAATAGAATTTAGCAGATCTACAAACCAGCCCAAAATGGTTCCTTTCTCTAAGTGACTGTAATTTTCCCCAGATATGACTCTCGCACTTCCTCCAAACTACAGATTAACATGCATACCTGCGCCACCCCACAGTTGCTTTCTCTGCGTGAATGTAACCGTTCATATATATGACTCTCCTACTTCTTCCCAACTACAGTTATTATGCCTTCAAACCATCACGATAATGTTTCTTTCTCTGAGTGAATGAATGCAAGCGTTCTCACATTTCATCCAAATTAGAGTTTAGCAGGCCTACCAATAAACTTCCGAGAGTTGTTTTCCCTGTGTCGCTGTAATCTTTCCTATATAAGACTCTCGAACTTCTTCCAAACCACAGTTTAGCATGCCAACAAAATACGACCCCAGAGTTGCTGTCTATGCCTGAATGTAAGCGTTCAGATATATGACTCTCGTACTTCCTCCAAAATACAGTTTAGAATGTCTACAAACCACCACCCAAACGTTGCGTTCTCTGAATGAATGAAAGCATTCCCATGTTTGACTCTCACAATTGATGCAAAGTAGAGTTTAGCAGGCCAAGAAAGGATCTCCCGAGAGTTGCTTTCTCTAGGTGACTGTAAGCTTTCCTAAATAAGACTCTCCAACTTCTTCCAAACTACAGGTTAACATGCCCACAAAACATCACCCCATAGTTTTTTCTTTGCATGAATGTAAGCATTAGTATATATGACTCTGGTACTTCTTTCAAAATACAATTTAGCAGACCTAAAAATCACCCACCAAGAGTTGCTTTCTCTAAGTGACTGTTCAGGTTTAGAACTTCTTCCAAACTATAGCATGCTTACAAAACACCACCCCGTAGTTGCTTTCTCTGGGTGAATGTAAGCGTTCCCAAATATCATTCTCGTACTTCTTCCAAACTATTTAGTATGCCTACAAAAACCAGCCCAATGTTGTTTCTCTGAGGGAATGTAAGCGGTCCCATGTTTGACTCTCACACTTCATCCAAATTAGAGTTTAGCATGTGTACAAACCATCTCCCGAGAGTTGCTTTCCCTAGGTGATGGTAATCATTCCTGTATAAGGTTCTCCAACTTCTTCCAAACTGCAGTTTAGCATGCCTACAAAACCTGACGCCATAAGTGCTTTCTCTGCGTGAATGTAAGTGTTCCTATATAGGACTCTCGTACTTCTTCCAAACTACAGTTTAGTATGCCCTACAAACCACCACCCAAACGTTGTTTTCTCTGAGTGAATGTAAGCGTTCCCATATATGACTCTCACACTTCAACCAAAATAGAGTTTAGCAGGCCTACATTCCACACCCAGACATTTGCTTTCTCTAAGTGACTGTAAGCTTTCTTATATGTGATTCTCAAACTTCGTCCAAACTAGAGTTTAGCATGCCTATAAAACACCACCCCATAGTTACTTTCAGTGCGTCAAAATGTATGTGTTCCTATATGTGATTCTCGTGCTTCTTCCAAACTGCAGTTTAGTAAGCCTACAAACAACCCCATCGTTGCTTTCTCTGAGGGAATGTAAGCGTTCTCATATATGACTCTCACACTTCAACCAAAACAGGGTTTTGCAGGCCTACAAACCACCCGCCAAGACTTGCTTTTTCAAAGTGGCTGTTACCTTTCCTATATAGGACTCTGGAACTTCTCCCAAGCTAGACTTTAACATGTCTACCTGACACTACTCCGTAGTTGCTCTCGCTGTGTGAATGTAAGCGTTCCTATATATGAGTCTTGTACTTCTTCCTAACTAGCATCTGGCATGCCAAAATAACACTCCCCCATAGTTGCTTTCTTTGAGTCAATGTAAACATTCCTATATATGTCTCTCGCACTTCTTCCAAACTTGAGTTATGTCTACAAACCAATCCCCGACAGCTGTTTTCTCTGAACGAATTTAAGCGTTCCTATATAGGACTATGGCACTTCCTCCAAACTAGAGTTTAGCAAGCCTACACTCCACCCCCGTTCGTTGCTTTCTCTAAGTTACTGTAAGCTTTCCTATACATGGCTCTCGAAATTTTCCAAACTAGAGTTAGCATGCCTACTATACACCTACACATAATTGCTTTGTCTGAGTGAATATAAGCCTTCCTCTATATGACTGTCGCACTTTTTCCAAATTAGAGTGTAGCCAGCCTGGAAAGCACCCCTTATAGTTGCTTTCATTGAGTGAATGTTAACATTCCTATGTATGACTCTCGCAACTTTTCCAATCTAAGATTTTAGCAATGCTACAAATCCCCCGCCGAGAGTTCCTATACATAACTGTCCTCTTTTTCCAAGCTAGAGTTTAGGAAGCCTAGAAACCGTCCCCCCGTAGACGCTTTATGTGAATGTAAGCGTTCCTATATATGACTCTCGCCTTCCTCCAAACTAGAGCTTAGCAAGCCTACAAACCAACTCCCTATAATTGCTTTCTCTGAATGAATGATATCGTTCCTATATAAGACTCTCGAACTTCTTCCAAACCAGAGTTTAACAAGCCAAAAAAGCACCCCCCATAGATGCTTCCTCTAACTCAAAGCTAATATTCCTATATATGATTCAGCTTCTTCATCCAAACTAGAGTAAGGCAAGCCTACAAATCACACACCAATAGTTGCTTTCTATCAGTAAATGTAAGCATCCCTATATATGACTATAGCAATTCTTCCAAACTGGAGTTTAGCAAGCCTCCAGACCCCCGGACCCCACTCCATAGTACCCTGGGAATTGGCGCCTGCCTGTCATGCAGGACATAGGGGCGGACCCTCATCTCAGACACGGCATTGGTGGATTGTAGGCTTTTTTAAGTTTTTGAATTGAAGAAGTCTGAGAATTGGAATTGGGTTTAGGGTAAGGTTAGGTGTTAGGGACTAGGATTAGGTTTAGGGGTTAGGGTTTTAGGTTAGAATTAGGGTTAGGATTACTGTTAGGGTTAGAGATTAGGATTATGTTTAGTGGTTGGGTTTAGGTTTACGGTGAGAGGCAAGAGTAAGGGTCAGGGATTAGGGTTACTGTTAGGAGTTAGATTCAGGGCTTACTAAGGGTTTGGTTTAGTGATAGGGTTAGGGCTTACATTTAACGGTGTGTGTTAGGGCACGGGCCCTGTCTAACGTACGGGGCACTGTGGATGTGGAGCAAGGCTGGGTCCCCACTTCATCGTACCCTGGGTGTTGGGCTTCAACTGTCATGCAGGACAAAGGCAGAGGCTCATCTCACGCATGGTTAGGATTAAGGTTTAAGGTTAGGGTCAGGGTTGAGGGTTAGGGTGAGGGTTAACAGTTAGAGTTAGGGTAAGGGGGTTAGGGATAGGGTTAGGGTTAAGGGTTAGGTTTATGGTTCAGGTTTAAGGTTAGCATTAGAGGGTAGGTTTAGTGTAACTGTAGGTCAGTGTTGGGGTTAAATCTCTAGGCATTAGGGTAAAGGTTAGTGTTATGGTTAAGAGTTAGGGTTAGGGTTAGTGTTGGTAGGGTTAAGGTTAGGGTTGGCGTTTCAGAATTAGGGATTAGGTGTTATGGTTATGGCTAGGAGTTAGGGTTAGAATTACGGTATAGGCTTGTTCTCAGGGTGTCATGCATTAACGTTAAGATAAGGGGTTGAACTTAGGGTTACGGTGAGGTTTACGTGTTGAGGTGAGCAGTAGGATCAGGGTTAGGTGTTATGTTCTGGGTTAGGGTTATGGGTGACGGGTAGGGTTTATGCTTAGGGCATGGGCCCTGTATGCACTAGGAGTCGAAGTTAGGAGTCTGTGATGGTCGCTGAGAACACACTCTATCCCACGCAGTGTATGGGCCTCTCGGTTTCATGCCGGACACTGTGGCAGAGCCGGCTTTCATGCATGGCTTAGTAGGATTGTAGGCTTTCAAAACTCTGAGAAAACAAGAAGTCTGAGAATTAGATTTAGGGTTAAAATTACGGCACGGTTTAGGGATGAAGATTAGTGATAGGGTGAGGGCTTAGGGTTAGGGGATAGGGTTAGGGTTAGGGTTGTGGTAGGGTGAAAGTTAGGGTTTTCATTTTAGAAATAGGGATGAGGTGTTATGGTTATGACTATGGTTTAGGATTAGAATTATGGGATAGGGCTTCTTCTCAGGGTGTTATGCATTAACGTTAATTTAAGGGGATAAGTTAGCATTACGGGGAGGTTTATGGTTTACGTTTAGGAATAGGATCATGGTTAGGTGTTATGTTCAGGGTGAGGGTTATCTGTTAGGGGCAGTGCTTATACTTAGCGTACAGGCCCTGTCTGCACTGGGCGGCGGGCGGGGGTTAGGGGGATAGGATTGTCCCCGGGAACACACTCTATTGAACGCTGGGTGTGGATTCCTGGGTTTCATGCAGGACACAGTGGCAGAGCACCCTTTAACTCATGGCATGGGAGGATTGTAGGCTTTCTAAACTCTGAGAAAGCAAGAAGTCTGAGAATTAGATTTAGGGGTAGGATTATGGTAATGTTTAGGGATGAAGATTAGTGTTAGGGTGGAGTCTTAGGGTTAGGTGTTAGGGTTAAATGTTAGTGTTAGGTTTAACAGTTACAGTTAGGTTTACGTTTAAGATTCAGGGTTAGGGTTAAGGTTTGGGTTTAGCGTTTGGCACAGGGTTAGGCTTCAGTATTAGCCTTATGGATAAGGATTAGGAGTAGGGTTAGGGTTAAGGGTTAGTGTCAGGGTTAATGGTAAGTTTCAAGATTGAGGGTTAGGGTTGCGGTTAGGGTTAGGTTTAGCGTTAGGGGTTAGGGTTAGGCTTAGGGTTAAAGGATAGTATTATGGTTAAGTGTTGGGCTTAGGGTTAGGGTTTAGTGTTAGCGTTATCATTAAGGATTAGGGTTAGGGTCAGGGTTAAATGCTTGGGTGCGGGTAATGGTTAGGGTCAGGGTTAAGGTTTACGGATAGCGTTAGTGTTAAGGGTTATGGGTAGGTTTAGGGTTCAGGGTTAGAGTTAGCATTAGGGCTTAAGGTTAGGATTAGGCAGGAGGTTAGATTTAGGGTTACATCTAAGCGTTAGGGTAAGGGCTAGGGTTAGGGTTAAGAGATAGGGTTAGGTTTAATGCTTAGGATTAGGGTTAGGGTTTGGGGTTAAAGTAAGTGTTAGGGGTTAGGTTTAAGGATCAAAGGTTAGGGTTATTTTTAGCTGTAGTGTTAGGGTTAGGGAAAAGGGATCCCATTAGCATTAAGGGTCTTCCTTACTGTAGGGTTAAGGGTTAGGCTTAGAGTTAAAGGTTAAGGTTAGGGTCAGTGTTAAGAATTAGGGGGAGGGTTAACGGTTAGGGTAAAGGTTAAGCGTTAGGGTTAGGGATTAGCGATTAGGGTTTTTGGTTAGTGTTAGGGTTAGAGGTTAGGAGTTCGTGTTTTATGAAGGGGTATGGTTAGAATTAGGATTGGGGTTAGAGTTAGGGTTAGGTATAGGGGTTAGGTTTAGGGGTTAGTTTTAGGGTAAAAGGATAGGATTAGGGTTATGGGTTGGGCTTAGGTTTAGGGTTAAAGTTTACTGCTAGGGTTAGGGATAGGGTTCAGGGTTAGCTTTAGGGGTTCTGGTTAGCGTTAGGTGTTAGGTTAGTGTCAGACTTAGGTCTAGTCGTGAGGGTAAGGTTTAGGGTTAGCTTTAAGAGCTAGGGTTAGGTTTAATGGTTAGGATTAGGATTAGGGTTAAGGGTTAGCGTAAGGCTTAGGGGTTAGGGTGAAGGGTTAGGGTTTTTGTTAGGCATAGCGTTGGGGTTAGAAGTAAGGGTTACTGTCAGTGTTAGGGTTGTAGGTAGGGTTCCGGTTAGGGTTAGCGGTTTAGAATTAGGGTTAGGGATTAGGTGTTCCAGTGATGACTAGGAGATAGGGTTAGAATTATGGGATAGGGGTTGTTCTCAGGGAATGGGTTATGCATTAACGTTAGGATAAGAGGTTAAAGTTAGGCTCACGGTGAGGTTTACGTGTTAAGGGGAGAAATAGGAACAGGGTTGGGTGTTATGTTCAGGGTTAGGGTTATCTGTTAGAGGTATTGTTTATGCTTAGCGCACGGGCCCTGTCTGCATTGGGCGGGCGGGGGGAGTTTAGGGGGCTGGGATTGTACGCGGGAACCCACTCTATCATACTCTGGGTATGGGCCCGTGGGTTTCATGCAGGGCACAGTGGTAGAGCCTCCTTTCATGCATGGCATGGGAGGATTGCAGGCTTTCTAAACTCTAAGAAAGCAAGAAGTCTGAGAATTAGATTTAGGGTTAGGATTCTGGTTAGGGTTAAGGATGAAGTTTAGTGTTAGGGTGAGGGCTTAAGGTTAGGGATTAGGGTTAGGGTTAAAGGTTACTCTTAGGTTTAACGATTACAGTTCGGTTTAGGGTTGAGGTTTACGGTTAGGGTTAAGATGAGGGGTTAGGGTTTGGTAGACGTTTAGGGTTAAGTGTTAGGTTTAGGGTTGAAGATTAGGATTAGGGTTAGGATTAAAGGTTAGCGTGAGAGTTAACGCTTAGGGTTAAGGTTAAGAGTTAGGGTTTACGGTTAGGCTTAGGGTTAGATTTAGGGTTAGAGTTATGTGCTATGGTTTGTGTTAGGGGTTAGGGTTAGGTTTACTGTTCACGGTTAGGGTTGGGTTTAGGGGTTAGCATTAGGGTTAGGGATTAGGTTTAGGGTAAGGGTCTAGAGTTAATGTTGGGCTTTAGGCTCGGGGCTTAGGTTCAGGGTCAGGGGTTAGCGTTGGTGGTAGGGCTTAGCTTTAGCGGTCAGTTTAAGGGCACAGGACCTGGTTAATCTACGGTGAGAGGGGTGCGGTCGGAGTCACCACCAAAGCACAACATCATTCTGTGGGCCTTGGGACAGTACCTACATGCAGGACTCAGGCGGAGCCTCATCTGACACATGGCATGGCTGTATTGTAGGCTTGCTTCACTCTGGGAATGGAAGTAGTGTGAGAATTAGGGTTGGGGTTGGGGTTAGGGTTTTTCGTGTTAGGGGTTAGGTTTCGAGTCAGGGTTAGGTGCTAGGGATTAGTGGTTAGGGTTAGAGTTATTGTTAGGGGTAAGGTGTTAAGTCTGGGTTAGGGGGCCAGGGTAAGGTTTAGGGTTGGAGTTAGCGTTAGGGTTAGGGGTTAGGGTTAAGGGATAGAGTTAGGATTCAGGGTGAGGGTTAGAGGGTTAACAGTTTGGGTTAGGCTTAGGGGTTAGGGATAGTGTTAGGGTTAAGGGTTAGGAGCTTGGTTCAGGTTTAAGGTTAGCATTAGGGGTTGGGGTTAGTGTTAACTGTAGGTCAGTGTTGGGGTTAGATCTCTAGGCATTAGGGTAAAGGTTAGGGTTAGGGTTAAGAGTTAGGGTTCTGTTTAATGGTTAGGATTGGGAATAGGGTTAAGGGTTAGGGTTAAGGTTAGGGGTTATGACGAAGGATCAACGGTTAGGGTTACTTTTAGGCGTAGGGTTAGGGTAAGGGGTTAGGGTTAGTGTTAGTGTTGTCGGTCGGGTTAAGGTTAGGGTTGGCGTTTCAGAATTAGGGATTAGGTGTTACGGTTATAGCTAGGAGTTAGGGTTATAATGACGGTATAGGGCTTGTTCTCAGGGTGTCATGCATTAACGTTAAGATATGGGGTTAAAGTTAGGGTTATGGTGAGGTTTACCTGTTAAGGTGAGCAGTAGGATCAGGGTTAGGTGTTATGTTGTGGGTTAGGCATATGGGTGAGGGGTAGGGTTTATGCTTAGGGCACGGGCCCTGTATGCCCTAGGAGGCAAAGTTAGGTGTCTGTGATGGTCGCTGGGAACCCACTCTACCGCACGCAGTGTATGGGCCTCTGGGTTTCATGCAGGACACTGTGGCAGAGCCCTCTTTCACGCATGGCGTGGGAGGATTGCAGGCTTTCTAAACTCTAAGAAAGCAAGAAGTCTGAGAATTAGATTTAGGGTTAGGGTTATGGTTAGTGTTAAGGATGAAGTTTAGTGTTAGGGTGAGGGCTTAGGCTTAGGGATTACGGTTAGGGTTAAAGGTTACTCTTAGATTTAACGGTTACACTTTGGTTTAGGGTTGAGATTTAAGGTTAGGGTTAAGATGATGGGTTAGGGTTTGGTACAGGGTTAGGGTTAAGTGTTAGGTTTAGGGTTGAAGATTAGGATTAGGGTTAGGATGAAAGGTTAGCGTGAGAGTTAACGCTTAGGGTTAAGGTTAAGAGTTAGGGTTTAGGGTTAGGGTTAGGGTTAGGGTTAGTTTTAGGGTTAGAGATATGTGCTATGGTTTGTGTTAGAGGTAAGTGTTAGGTTTACTTTTCACGGTTAGGGTTACGTTTAGGGGTTAGCATTAGGGTTAGGGTTAGGGTTAGGGTTAAGGGATAGGACTAGGGTTAAGTGTTGGGCTTAGGGTTAGGGTTTAGTGTTAGGGTTATCATTAAGGATTAGGGTTAGGGTCAGGGTTAAATGCTTGGGTGCGGGTAATGGTTAGGGTCAGGGTTAAGGTTCACGGATAGGGTTATTGTTAAGGGTTACGGGTAGGTTTAGGGTTCAGGGTTAGAGTTAGCATTAGGGCTTAAGGTTAGGATTAGGCGGGAGGTTAGATTTAGGGTTAGAACTAAGCGTTAGCGTAAGGGCTAGGGTTAGGATTAAGAGATAGGCTTAGGTTTAATGCTTAGGATTAGGGTTAGGGTTTGGGGTTAAAGTAAGTGTTAGGGGTTAGGTTTAAGGATCAAAGGTTAGGGTTATTTTTAGCTGTAGTGTTAGGGTTAGGGAAAAGGGATCCCATTAGCATTAAGGGTCTTCCTTACTGTAGGGTTAAGGGTTAGGCTTAGAGTTAAAGGTTAAGGTTAGGGTCAGTGTTAAGAATTAGGGTGAGGGTTAACGGTTAGGTTAAAGGTTAAGCGTTAGGGTTAGGGATTAGCGATTAGGGTTTTTGGTTAGTGTTAGGGTTAGAGGTTAGGAGTTCGTGTTTTATGAAGGGGTATGGTTAGAATTAGGATTGGGTTTAGAGTTAGGGTGAGGTATAGGGGTTAGGTTTAGGGGTTAGTTTTAGGGTAAAAGGATAGGATTAGGGTTATGGGTTGGGCTTAGTTTTAGGGTTAAAGTTTACTGCTAGGGTTAGGGATAGGGTTCAGGGTTAGCTTTAGTGGTTCTGGTTAGGGTTAGGTGTTAGGTTAGTGTCAGGCTTAGGTCTAGTCGTGAGGGTAAGGTTTAGGGTTAGCTTTAAGAGCTAGGGTTAGGTTTAATGGTTAGGATTAGGATTAGGGTTAAGGGTTAGCGTAAGGCTTAGGGGTTAGGGTGAAGGGTTAGGGTTTTTGTTAGGCATAGCGTTGGGGTTAGAAGTAAGGGTTACTGTCAGTGTTAGGGTTGTTGGTAGGGTTACGGTTAGGGTTAGCGGTTTAGAATTAGGGTTAGGGATTAGGTGTTCCAGTGATGACTAGGAGATAGGGTTAGAATTATGGGATAGGGGTTGTTCTCAGGGAATGGGTTATGCATTAACGTTAGGATAAGAGGTTAAAGTTAGGCTCACGGTGAGGTTTACGTGTTAAGGGGAGAAATAGGAACAGGGTTGGGTGTTATGTTCAGGGTTAGGGTTATCTGTTAGAGGTATTGTTTATGCTTAGCCCACGGGCCCTGTCTGCATTGGGCGGGCGGGGGGAGTTTAGGGGGCTAGGATTGTACCCGGGAACCCACTCTATCATACTCTGGGTATGGGCCCGTGGGTTACATGCAGGGCACAGTGGTAGAGCCTCCTTTCACTCATGGCATGGGAGGATTGCAGGCTTTCTAAACTCTAAGAAAGCAAGAAGTCTGAGAATTAGATTTAGGGTTAGGATTATGGTTAGGGTTAAGGATGAAGTTTAGTGTTAGGGTGAGGGCTTAAGGTTAGGGATTAGGGTTAGGGTTAAAGGTTACTCTTAGGTTTAACGATTACAGTTCGGTTTAGGGTTGAGGTTTACGGTTAGGGTTAAGATGAGGGGTTAGGGTTTGGTAGACGTTTAGGGTTAAGTGTTAGGTTTAGGGTTGAAGATTAGGATTAGGGTTAGGATTAAAGGTTAGCGTGAGAGTTAACGCTTAGGGTTAAGGTTAAGAGTTAGGGTTTACGGTTAGGCTTAGGGTTAGATTTAGGGATAGAGTTATGTGCTATGGTTTGTGTTAGGGTTTAGGGTTAGGTTTACTGTTCACGGTTAGGGTTGGGTTTAGGGGTTAGCATTAGGGTTAGGGATTAGGTTTAGGGTAAGGGTCTAGAGTTAATGTTGGGCTTTAGGCTCGGGGCTTAGGTTCAGGGTCAGGGGTTAGCGTTGGTGGTAGGGCTTAGCTTTAGCGGTCAGTTTAAGGGCACAGGACCTGGTTAATCTAAGGTGAGAGGGGTGCGGTCGGAGTCACCACGAAAGCACAACATCATTCCCTGGGCCTTGGGACAGGACCTACATGCAGGACTCAGGCGGAGCCTCATCTGACACATGGCATGGCTGTATTGTAGGCTTGCTTCACTCTGGGAATGGAAGTAGTGTGAGAATTAGGGTTGGGGTTGGGGTTAGGGTTTTTCATGTTAGGGGTTAGGTTTCGAGTCAGGGTTAGGTGCTAGGGATTAGTGGTTAGGGTTAGAGTTAGTGTTAGGGGTAAGGTGTTAAGTCTGGGTTAGGGGGCCAGGGTAAGGTTTAGGGTTGGAGTTAGCGTTAGGGTTAGGGGTTAGGTTTAAGGGATAGGGTTAGGATTCAGGATGAGGGTTAGAGGGTTAACAGTTGGGGTTAGGCTTAGGGGTTAGGGATAGTGTTAGGGTTAAGGGTTAGGAGCTTGGTTCAGGTTTAAGGTTAGCATTAGGGGTTGGGGTTAGTGTTAACTGTAGGTCAGTGTTGGGGTTAGATCTCTAGGCATTAGGGTAAAGGTTAGGGTTAGGGTTAAGAGTTAGGGTTCTGTCTAATGGTTAGGATTGGGAATAGGGTTAAGGGTTAGGGTTAAGGTTAGGGGTTATGACGAAGGATCAACGGTTAGGGTTACTTTTAGGCGTAGGGTTAGGGTAAGGGGTTAGCGTTGTTAGTGTTGTCGGTCGGGTTAAGGTTAGGGTTGGCGTTTCAGAATTAGGGATTAGGTGTTACGGTTATAGCTAGGAGTTAGGGTTATAATGACGGTACAGGGCTTGTTCTCAGGGTGTCATGCATTAACGTTAAGATATGGGGTTAAAGTTAGGGTTATGGTGAGGTTTACCTGTTAAGGTGAGCAGTAGGATCAGGGTTAGGTGTTATGTTGTGGGTTAGGCATATGGGTGAGGGGTAGGGTTTATGCTTAGGGCACGGGCCCTGTATGCCCTAGGAGGCAAAGTTAGGTGTCTGTGATGGTCGCTGGGAACCCACTCCACCGCACGCAGTGTATGGGCCTCTGGGTTTCATGCAGGACACTGTGGCAGAGCCCTCTTTCACGCATGGCGTGGGAGGATTGCAGGCTTTCTAAACTCTAAGAAAGCAAGAAGTCTGAGAATTAGATTTAGGGTTAGGGTTATGGTTAGGGTTAAGGATGAAGTTTAGTGTTAGGGTGAGGGCTTAGGCTTAGGGATTACGGTTAGGGTTAAAGGTTACTCTTAGATTTAACGGTTACACTTTGGTTTAGGGTTGAGATTTAAGGTTAGGGTTAAGATGAGGGGTTAGGGTTTGGTACAGGGTTAGGGTTAAGTGTTAGGATTAGGGTTGAAGATTAGGATTAGGGTTAGGATTAAAGGTTAGCGTGAGAGTTAACGCTTAGGGTTAAGGTTAAGAGTTAGGGTTTAGGGTTAGGGTTAGGGTTAGGGTTAGTTTTAGGGTTAGAGTTATGTGCTATGGTTTGTGTTAGAGGTAAGTGTTAGGTTAACTGTTCACGGATAGGGTTACTTTTAGGGGTTAGCATTAGGGTTAGGGTTAGGGTTAGGGTTAAGGGATAGGATTAGGGTTAAGTGTTGGGCTTAGTGTTAGGGTTTAGTGTTAGGGTTATCATTAAGGATTAGGGTTAGGGTCAGGGTTAAATGCTTGGGTGCGGGTAATGGTTAGGGTCAGGGTTAAGGTTCACGGATAGGATTAGTGTTAAGGGTTACGGGTAGGTTTAGGGTTCAGGGTTAGCGTTAGCATTAGGGCTTAAGGTTAGGATTAGGCGGGAGGTTAGATTTAGGGTTAGAACTAGGCGTTAGGGTAAGGGCTAGGGTTAGGATTAAGAGATAGGCTTAGGTTTAATGCTTAGGATTAGGGTTAGGGTTTGGGGTTAAAGTTAGTGTTAGGGGTTAGGTTTAAGGATCAAAGGTTAGGGTTATTTTTAGCTGTAGTGTTAGGTTTAGGGAAAAGGGATCCCATTAGCATTAAGGGTCTTCCTTACTGTAGGGTTAAGGGTTAGGCTTAGAGTTAAAGTTTAAGGTTAGGGTCAGTGTTAAGAATTAGGGTGAGGGTTAACGGTTAGGTTAAAGGTTAAGCGTTAGGGTTAGGGATTAGCGATTAGGGTTTTTGGTTAGTGTTAGGGTTAGAGGTTAGGAGTTCGTGTTTTATGAAGGGGTATGGTTAGAATTAGGATTGGGGTTAGAGTTAGGGTTAGGTATAGGGGTTAGGTTTAGGGGTTAGTTTTAGGGTAAAAGGATAGGATTAGGGTTATGGGTTGGGCTTAGTTTTAGTGTTAAAGTTTACTGCTAGGGTTAGGGATAGGGTTCAGGGTTAGCTTTAGGTGTTCTGGTTAGGGTTAGGTGTTAGGTTAGTGTCAGGGTTAGGTCTAGTCGTGAGGGTAAGGTTTAGGGTTAGCTTTAAGAGCTAGGGTTAGGTTTAATGGTTAGGATTTGGATTAGGGTTAAGGGTTAGCGTAAGGCTTAGAGGTTAGGGTGAAGGGTTAGGGTTTTTGTTAGGCATAGCGTTGGGGTTAGAAGTAAGGGTTACTGTGAGTGTTAGGGTTGTAGGTAGGGTTCCGGTTAGGGTTAGCGGTTTAGAATTAGATTTAGGGATTAGGTGTTCCAGTGATGACTAGGACATAGGGTTAGAATTATGGGATAGGGGTTGTTCTCAGGGAATGGGTTATGCATTAACGTTAGGATAAGAGGTTAAAGTTAGGCGCAGGTTGAGGTTTACGTGTTAAGGGGAGAAATAGGAACAGGGTTGGGTGTTATGTTCAGGGTTAGGGTTATCTGTTAAAGGTATTGTTTATCATTAGCGCACGAGCCCTGTCTGCATTAGGCGGGCGGGGGGAGTTTAGGGGGCTGGGATTGTACCCGGGAACCCACTCTATCATACTCTGGGTATGGGCCCGTGGGTTTCATGCAGGACACAGTGGTAGAGCCTCCTTTCACGCATGGCATGGGAAGATTGCAGGCTTTCTAAACTCTAAGAAAGCAAGAAGTCTGAGGATTAGATTTAGGGTTAGGATTCTGGTTAGGGTTAAGGATGAAGTTTAGTGTTAGGGTGAGGGCTTAGGCTTAGGGATTACGGTAAGGGTTAAAGGTTACTCTTAGGTTTAACGGTTACACTTTGGTTTAGGTTTGAGGTTTAAGGTTAGGGTTAAGATCAGGGGTTAGGGTTTGGTACAGGGTTAGGGTTAAGTGTTAGGTTTAGGGTTGAAGATTAGGATTATGGTTAGGATTAAAAGTTAGCGTGAGAGTTAACGCTTAGGGTTCAGGTTAAGAGTTAGGGTTTAGGGTTAGGGTTAGGGTTAGGGTTAGTTTTAGGGTTAGAGTTATGTGCTATGGTTTGTGTTAGAGGTTAGGGTTAGGTTTACTGGTCACGGTTAGGGTTACGTTTAGGGGGTAGCATTAGGGTTAGGGTTAGGGTTAAGGGATAGGATTAGGGATAAGTGTTCGGCTTAGGGTTAGGGTTTAGTGTTAGGGTTAGCATTAAGGATAAGGGTTAGGGTCAGTGTTAAATGCTTGGGTGCAGGTAATGGTTAGGGTCAGGGTTAAGGTTCACGGATAGGGTTAGTGTTAACGGTTCCGGGTAGGTTTAGGGTTCAGGGTTAGAGTTAGCATTAGGGCTTAAGGTTAGGATTAGGCGGTAGGTTAGATTTAGGGTTAGATCTAGGCGTTAGGGTAAGGGCTAGCGTTAGGGTTAAGAGATAGGGTTAGGTTTAATGCTTAGGATTAGGGTTAGGGTTTGGGGTTAAAGTAAGTGTTAGGGGTTAGGTTTAAGGATCCAAGGTTAGGGTTATTTTAGCTGTAGTGTTATGGTTAGGGATAAGGGATCCCATTAGCATTAAGGGTCTTCCTTACTGTAGGGTTAAGGGTTAGGCTTAGAGTTAAAGGTGAAGGTTAGGGTCAGTGTTAAGATTTAGGGTGAGGGTTAACGGTTAGGGTAAAGGTTAAGCGTTAGGGTTAGGGATTAGTGATTAGGGTTTTTGGTTAGTTTTAGGGTTAGTGATTAGGAGTTAGTGTATTATGAAGGGGTATGGTTAGAAATAGGATTGGGGTTAGAGTTAGGGTGAGGTATAGGGGTTAGGTTTAGGGGTTAGTTTTAGGGTAAAAGGATAGGATTAGGGTTACGGGTTGGGCTTAGGTTTAGGGTTAAAGTTGACTGCTAGGGTTAGGGATAGGGTTCAGGGTTAGCTTTAGGGGTTCTGGTTAGGATTAGGTGTTAGGTTAGTGTCTGGGTTAGGTCTAGTCGTGAGGGTAAGGTTTAGGGTTAGCTTTAAGAGCTAGGGTTAGGTTTAATGGTTAGGATTAGGATTAGGGTTAAGGGTTAGGGTAAGGCTTAGGGGTTAGGGTGAAGGGTTAGGGTCAAGGGTTAGGGTTTTTGTTAGGCATAGCGTTGGGGTTAGAAGTAAGGGTTACTGTCAGTGTTAGGGTTGTAGGTAGGGTTACGGTTAGGGTTAGCGGTTTAGAATTAGGGTTAGGGATTAGGTGTCACAGTGATGACTAGGAGATAGGGTTAGAATTATGGGATAGGGGTTGTTCTCAGGAAATGGGTTATGCATTAACGTTAGGATAAGAGGTTAAAGTTAGGCGCACGGTGAGGTTTACGTGTTAAGGGGAGAAATAGGAACAGGGTTGGGTGTTATGTTCAGGGTTAGGGTTATCTGTTAAAGGTATTGTTTATGCTTAGCGCACGGGCCCTGTCTGCATTAGGCGGGCGGGGGGAGTTTAGGGGGCTGGGATTGTACCCGGGAACCCACTCTATCATACTCTGGGTATGGGCCCGTGTGTTTCATGCAGGACACAGTGGTAGAGCCTCCTTTCACGCATGGCATGGGAGTATTGCAGGCTTTCTAAACTCTAAGAAAGCCAGAAGTCTGAGAATTAGATTTAGGGTTAGGATTCTGGTTAGGGTTAAGGATGAAGTTTAGTGTTAGGGTGAGGGCTTAGGGTTAGGGAATAGGGTTAGGGTTAAAGGTTACTCTTAGGTTTAACGGTTACACTTTGGTTTAGGGTTGAGGTTTACGGTTAGGGATAAGATGAGGGGTTAGGGTTTGGTACAGGGTTAGGGTTAAGTGTTAGGTTTAGGGTTGAAGATTAGGATTAGGGTTAGGATTAAAGGTTAGCGTGAGAGTTAACGCTTAGTGTTAAGGTTAAGAGTTAGGGTTTAGGTTTAGGGTTAGGGTTAGGGTTAGTTTTAGGGTTAGAGTTATGTGCTATGGTTTGTGTTAGAGGTTAGGGTTAGGTTTACTGGTCACGGTTAGGGTTACGTTTAGGGGTTAGCATTACGGTTAGGGTTAGGGTTAGGGTTAAGGGTTTAAAATTTTAAAATTTCCCTGCCTTTTAAAACAATGGAAAAATGGTGGTGGGTTAGGGTTAGGGTTAAGGTTAGGGTTAGGGTTAGGGTTAAGGGTTTAAAATTTTAAAATTTTAAGGTTTAAGTGTTAAGGGTTAAGGGTTTAAAATTTAAAATTTTAAAATTTCCCTGAAAAATGGTGGTGGGTTAGGGTTAGGGTTAACGTTAGGGTTAGGGTTAGGGTTAGGGTTAAGGGTTTAAAATTTTAAAATTTCCCTGCCTTTTAAAACAATAGAAAAATGGTGGTGGGATGATACTTAGAAGAATGGCTTCTTGTCTGTCTCCACTAACAAAAATAGGCAACACCAAGTCAGCTACTCCTCAGCATAGTTATGTCCGTCGCAGCCTTCTTGGGTTTCAGGAGGCACAAACAAACGTTATCACAATTATGGTGAAACGCTGAACACCTGCAAATAATTTTCAACGTAGTGGTTAATTGAAAAGCTCTGCGGCATACTTCTTGGAACAAGCCAGTTACCTGTTCCCACGCAAAGAGGAGTATATAGAACCATGGTGGATTTCCAGCTGATGAAGTAAAGGATTATTAAAGGAACGGGATGACCATGGGGTTTATCGTTAATTCTCTGAAACAGAATCCGCCCTTTTCACCTGCCAAACACATGCCCACTTCTCCTCTCTGGGGATAATAAAAACTAACCAGCAAACTGACAGAGGGCCTGAACCCCAAATCAACATTGACCACACACACAAAAAAAACCGTACCCTCCAGCTACTAATTATAATGCTAACTTGCAAAATTTCCCTGCATTTTTAAACAATGGAGAAATGATGGTGGGATGATACTTAGAAGAATGGCTTCTTGTCAGTCTCCACTAACAGAAATAGGCAACACCAAGTCTGCTACTCCTCAGCATAGTTATGTCTGTCGCAGCCTTCTTGGGTTTCAGGAGGCACAAACAAACGTTATCACAATTATGGTGAAACGCTGAACACCTGCAAATAATTTTCAACGTAGTGGTTAATTTAAAAGCTCTGCGGCATACTTCTTGGAACAAGCCACTTACCTGTTCCCACGTAAAGAGGAGTATATAGAACCATGGTGGATTTCCAGCTGATGAAGTTAAGGATTATTAAAGGAACGGGATGACCATGGGGATCATCGTTAATTCTCTGAAACAGAATCCGCCCTTTTCACCTGCCAAACACATGCACACTTCTCCTCTCTGGTTATAATAAAAACTAACCAGCGAACTGACAGAGGGCCTGACCAACACATCCACATCGACCACACACACAAAAAAAAACCGTACCCTCCAGCTACTAATTATAATGCTAACTTGCAAAATTTCCCTGCATTTTAAAACAATGGAAAAATGGTGGTGGGATGATACTTAGAAGAATGGCTTCCTGTCAGTATCCACTAACAAAAATAGGCAACACCAAGTCAGCTACTCCTCAGCATAGTTATGTCCGTCGCAGCCTTCTTGGGTTTCAGGAGGCACAAACAAACGTTATCACAATTATGGTGAAACGCTGAACACCTGCAAGTAATTTTCAACGTAGCGGTTAATTGAAAAGCTCTGCGGCATACTTCATGGAACAAGCCAGTTACCTGTTCCCACGCAAAGAGGAGTATATAGAACCATGGAGGATTTCCAGCTGATGAAGTAAAGGATTGTTAAAGGAACGGGATGACCATGGGGATCATCGTTAATTCTCTGAAACAGAATCCGCCCTTTTCACCTGCCAAACACATGCCCACTACTCTTCTCTGGGCATAATAAAACCAAACCAGCGATCTGACAGAGGGCCTGAACACCCATCCTGACCGACCCCACAAAAACAAAAGTACACTCCAGCTACTAATTACAATGCCAATTTGCAAAATTTCCCTGCATTTTAAAACAATGGAGAAATGATGGTGGGATGATACTTAGAAAAATGGCTTATTGTCAGTCTCCACTGACAAAAATAGGCAACACCAAGTCAGCTACGCCTCAGCATAGTTTTGTCCATCGCAGCCTTCTTGGGTTTCAGGAGGCACATACAAACCTTATCACAATTATGGTGAAACGCTGAAAACCTGCAAAGGATTTTCAACATACTGATTAATTGAAAAGCTCTGAGGCATACTTCTTGGAACAAGCTACTTTCCTGTGCCCACGCATAGAGCAGTATATAGAACCGTGGTGGAGTCCCAGCTCATGAAGCAAAGGATTCTTAAAGGAACGGGATTACCATGCGGATCCTGTTTAATTCTCTGAAACAGATCCGCAGTTTTCACCTTCCATGCTAATACCCACTTCTCCTCTCTGGGGATAATAAAAACAAACCAGCGAACTGACAGAAGGCCTGACCAACACATCCACAGCGACCCCACAGGAAAAAAAAAAAAAAAACACCGTAGCCTCCAGTTACTAATTATAATGCTAACTTGCAAAATTTTCCTGCATTTTTAAACAATGGAAAAATGATGGTGAGATGATACTTAGAAGAATGGATTCTAGTCAGTCTCCACTAACAGAAATAGGCAACACCAAGTCTGCTACTCCTCAGCATAGTTATATCCATCGCAGCCTTCTTGGGTTTCAGGAGGCACAAACAAACGTTATCACAATTATGGTGAAACGCTGAACACCTGCAAATAATTTTCAACGTAGTGGTTAATTGAAAAGCTCTGCGGCATACTTCTTGGAACCAGCCAGTTACCTGTTCCCACGCAAAGAGGAGTATACAGAACCATGGTGGATTTCCAGCTGATGAAGTAAAGGATTATTAAAGGAACGGGATGACCATGGGGATCATCGTTAATTCTCTAAAACAGAATGCGCCATTTTCACCTGCCAAACACATGCCCACTTCTCCTCTCTGGGGATAATAAAAACTAACCAGCGAACTGACAGAGGGCCTGACCCCCCATCCACATCGACCACACACACACAAAAAAAACCTTACCCTCCAGCTACTAATTATAATGCTAACTTGCAAAATTTCCCTGCATTTTAAAACAATGGAAAATGGTGGTGGGATGATACTTAGAAGAATGGCTTCTTGTCAGTCTCCACTAACAAAAATAGGAAACACAAAGTCAGCTACTCCTCAGCATAGTTATGTCCGACGCAGCCTTCTTGGGTTTCAGGAGGCACAAACAAACGTTATCACAATTATGGTGAAACGCTGAACACCTGCAAATAATTTTCAACGTAGTGTTTAATTGAAAAGCTCTGCGGCATACTTCTTGGAACAAGCCAGTTACCTGTTCCCACGCAAAGAGGGGTATATAGAACCATGGTGGATTTCCAGCTGATGAAGTGAAGGATTATTAAAGGAACGGATGACCATGGGGATAATGGTTAATTCTCTGAAACAGAATCCGCACTTTTCACCTGCCAAACACATGCCCACTTCTCCTCTCTGGGGATAATAAAAACTAACCAGCGAACTGACAGAGGGCCTCACCCCCCCATCCACATCGACCACATAAATAAAAAAACCGTACCCTCCAGCTACTAATTATAATTCTAACTTGCAAAATTTCCCTGCCTTTTAAAACAATGGAAAAATGGTGGTGGGATGATACTTAGAAGAATGGCTTCTTGTCTGTCTGCACTAACAAAAATAGGAAACACCAAGTCAGCTACTCCTCAGCATAGTTATGTCCGTCGCAGCCTTCTTGGGTTTCAGGAGGCACATACAAACGTTATCAAAATTATGGTGAAATGCTGAAAACCTGCAAATAATTTTCAACGTACTGGTTAATTTGAAAACCCTCCAGCATACTTCTTGGAACAAGCCAGGTACCTGTGCCCACGCATAGAGGAGTATATAGAAACATGGTGGAATCTCAGCTAATGAAGCAAAGGATTCTTAAAGGAATGAGATGACCATGCGGATCCTGTTTAATTCTCTGAAACAGAATCCGCACTTTTCACCTGCCAAACACATGCCCACTACTCTTCTCTGGGGATAATAAAAACAAACCAGCGATCTGACAGAGGGCCTGAACACCCATCCTGACCGACCCCACAAAAAAAAAAAGTACCCTCCAGCTACTAATTATAATACCAATTTGCAAAATTTCCCTGCATTTTTAAACAATGGAGAAATGATGGTGGGATGATACTTAGAAGAATGGCTTCTTGTCAGTCTCCACTGACAAAAATGGGCAACACCAAGTCAGCTACGCCTCGGCATAGTTATGTCCGTAGCAGCCATATTTGGTTTCAGTAGGCACATACACAGGTTATCACAATTATGCTGAAACGCTGAAAACCTGCAAAGGATTTTCAACATACTGGTTAATTGAAAAGCTCTGAGGCATACTTCTTGGAACAAGCCAGTTTCCTGTGCCCACGCATAGAGAAGTATATAGAACCATGGTGGATTCCCAGCTCATGAAGCAAAGGATTCTTAAAGGAACGGGATTACCATGCGGATCCTGTTTAATTCTCTGAAACAGATCCGCAGTTTTCACCTGCCATACTAATACCCACTTCTCCTCTCTGGGGATAATAAAAACAAACCAGCGAACTGACAGAGAGCCTGACCAACACATACACACCGACCCCACAGGAAAAAAAAAAAAAAAAAACACCGCAGCCTCCAGCTACTAATTATAATGCTAACTTGCAAAATTTTCCTGCATTTTTAAACAATGGAAAAATGATGGTGAGATGATACTTAGAAGAATGGATTCTTGTCAGTCTCCACTAACAAAAATAGGCAAAACCAAGTCAGCTACGCCTCAGCATAGTTATGTTCGTGGCAGCCATCTTGGGTTTCAGGAGGCATAAACAAACGTTATCACAATTATGGTGAAACGCTGAACACCTGCAAATAATTTTCAATGTAGTGGTTAATTGAAAAGCTCTGCGGCATACTTCTTGAAACAAGCCAGTTACCTGTTCCCACGCAAAGATGAGTATATAGAAACATGGTGGATTTCCAGCTGATGAAGTAAAGGATTATTAAAGGAACGGGATGACCATGGGGATCATCGTTAATTCTCTGAAACAGAATCCGCCCTTTTCACCTGCCAAACACATGCCCACTTCTCCTCTCTGGGGATAATAAAAACTAACCAGCGAACTGACAGAGGGCCTGACCCCCCCATCCACATCGACCACACACAAAAAAATACCGTACCCTCCAGCTACTAATTATAATGCTAACTTGCAAAATTTCCCTGCCTTTTAAAACAATGGAAAAATGGTGGTGGGATGATACTTAGAAGAATGGCTTCTTGTTAGTCTCCACCAAAAAAAATAGGCAACACCAAGTCAGCTACTCCTCAGCATAGTTATGTCCGTCGCAGCCTTCTTGGGTTTCAGGAGGCACAAACAAACGTTATCACAATTATGGTGAAATGCTGAACACCTGCAAATAATTTTCAACGTAGTGGTTAATTGAAAAGCTCTGCGGCATACTTCTTGGAACAAGCCAGTTACCTGTTCCCACACAAAGAGGAGTATATAGAACCATGGTGGATTTCCAGCTGATGAAGTAAAGGATTATTAAAGGAACGGGATGACCATGGGGATCATCGTTAATTCTCTGAAACAGAATCCGTCCTTTTCACCTGCCAAACACATGCCCACTTCTCCTCTCTGGGGATAATAAAAACTAACCAGCGAACTGACAGAGGGCCTGCCCCCCTCATCCACATCGACCACACACAAAAAATAACCGTACCCTCCAGCTACTAATTATAATGCTAACTTGCAAAATTTCCCTGCCTTTTGAAACAATGGAAAAATGGTGGTGGGATGATACTTAGAAGAATGGCTTCTTGTCTGTCTCCACTAACAAAAATAGGCAACACCAAGTCAGCTACTCCTCAGCATAGTTATGTCCGTCGCAGCCTTCTTGGGTTTCAGGAGGCACATACAAACGTTATCAAAATTATGGTGAAACGCTGAAAACCTGCAAATAATTTTCAACGTACTGGTTAATTTGAAAACTCTCCAGCATACTTCTTGGAACAAGCCAGGTACCTGTGCCCACGCATAGAGGAGTATATAGAAACATGGTGGAATCCCAGCTGATGAAGCAAAGGATTCTTAAAGGAATGAGATGACCATGCGGATCCTGTTTAATTCTCTGAAACAGAATCCGCACTTTTCACCTGCCAAACACATGCCCACTACTCTTCTCTGGGAATAATAAAACCAAACCAGCGATCTGACAGAGGGCCTGAACACCCATCCTGACCGACCCCACAAAAACAAAAGTACACTCCAGCTACTAATTATAATGCCAATTTGCAAAATTTCCCTGCATTTTAAAACAATGGAGAAATGATGGTGGGATGATACTTAGAAAAATGGCTTATTGTCAGTCTCCACTGACAAAAATAGGCAACACCAAGTCAGCTACGCCTCAGCATAGTTTTGTCCATCGCAGCCTTCTTGGGTTTCAGGAGGCACATACAAACGTTATCACAATTATGGTGAAACGCTGAAAACCTGCAAAGGATTTTCAACATACTGGTTAATTGAAAAGCTCTGAGGCATACTTCTTGGAACAAGCTACTTTCCTGTGCCCACGCATAGAGAAGTACTTAGAACCATGGTGGATTCCCAGCTCATGAAGCAAAGGATTCTTAAAGGAACGGGATTACCATGCGGATCCTGTTTAATTCTCTGAAACAGATCCGCAGTTTTCACCTGCCATACTAATACCCACTTCTCCTCTCTGGGGATAATAAAAACAAACCAGCGAACTGACAGAAGGCCTGACCAACACATCCACAGCGACCCCACAGGAAAAAAAAAAAAAAAACACCGTACCCTCCAGCTACTAATTATAATGCTAACTTGCAAAATTTTCCTGAATTTTTAAACAATGGAAAAATGATGGTGAGATCATACTTAGAAGAATGGATTCTTGTCAGTCTCCACTAACAAAAATAGGCAATACCAAGTCAGCTACGCCTCAGCATCGTTATGTCCGTCGCAGCCTTCTTGGGTTTCAGGAGGCACAAACAAACGTTATCACAATTATGGTGAAACGCTGAACACCTGCAAGTAATTTTCAACGTAGTGGTTAATTGAAAAGCTCTGCGGCATACTTCATGGAACAAGCCAGTTACCTGTTCCCACGTAAAGAGGAGTATATAGAACAATGGTGGATTTCCAGCTGATGAAGTTAAAGATTATTAAAGGAACGGGATGACCATGGGGATCATCGTTAATTCTCTGAAACAGAATCCACCCTTTTCACCTGCCAAACACATGCCCACTTCTCCTCTCTGGGGATAATAAACACTAACAAGCGAACTGACAGAGGGCCTGACCCCCCCATCCACATCGACCACACACAAAAAAAAACCGTACCCTGCAGCTACTAATTATAATGCTAACTTGCAAAATTTCCCTGCATTTTAAAACAATGGAAAAATGGTGGTGGGATGATACTTAGAAGAATGGCATCTTGTCAGTCTCCACTAACAAAAATAGGCAACACCAAGTCAGCTACTCCTCAGCATAGTTATGTCCATCGCAGCCTTCTTGGGTTTCAGGAGTCACAAACAAACGTTATCACAATTATGGTGAAACGCTGAACACCTGCAAATAATTTTCAACGTACTGGTTAATTGAAAAGCTCTGCGGCATACTTCTTGGAACAAGCCAGTTACCTGTTCCCACGCAAAGAGGAGTATATGGAACCATGGTGGATTTCCAGCTGATGAAGTAAAGGATTCTTAAAGGAACGGGATGACCATGGGGATCATCGTTAATTCTCTGAAACAGAATCCACCCTTTTCACCTGCCAAATACCTGCCCACTTCTCCTCTCTGGGGATAATAAAAACTAACCAGCGAACTGACAGAGGGCCTGACCCCCCCATCCACATCGACCACACACAAAAAAAAACCGTACCCTCCAGCTACTAATTATAATGCTAACTTGCAAAATTTCCCTGCATTTTTAAACAAAGGAGAAATGATGGTGGGATGATACTTAGAAGAATGGCTTCTTGTCAGTCTCCACTGACAAAAATGGGCAACACCAAGTCAGCTACGCCTCGGCATAGTTATGTCCGTAGCAGCCATATTTGGTTTCAGTAGGCACATACACAGGTTATCACAATTATGCTGAAACGCTGAAAACCTGCAAAGGATTTTCAACATACTGGTTAATTGAAAAGCTCTGAGGCATACTTCTTGGAACAAGCCAGTTTCCTGTGCCCACGCATAGAGAAGTATATAGAACCATGGTGGATTCTCAGCTCATGAAGCAAAGGATTCTTAAAGGAACGGGATTACTATGCGGATCCTGTTTAATTCTCTGAAACAGATCCGCAGTTTTCACCTGCCATACTAATACCCACTTCTCCTCTCTGGGGATAATAAAAACAAACCAGCGAACTGACAGAGAGCCTGACCAACACATACACACCGACCCCACAGGGAAAAAAAAAAAAAAAAACACCGCAGCCTCCAGCTACTAATTATAATGCTAACTTGCAAAATTTTCCTGCATTTTTAAACAATGGAAAAATGATGGTGAGATGATACTTAGAAGAATGGATTCTTGTCAGTCTCCACTAACAAAAATAGGCAAAACCAAGTCAGCTACGCCTCAGCATAGTTATGTTCGTGGCAGCCATCTTGGGTTTCAGGAGGCATAAACAAACGTTATCACAATTATGGTTAAACGCTGAACACCTGCAAATAATTTTCAACGTAGTGGTTAATTGAAAAGCTCTGCGGCATACTTCTTCAAACAAGCCAGTTACCTGTTCCCACGCAAAGATGAGTATATAGAAACATGGTGGATTTCCAGCTGATGAAGTAAAGGATTATTAAAGGAACGGGATGACCATGGGGATCATCGTTAATTCTCTGAAACAGAATCCGCCCTTTTCACCTGCCAAACACATGCCCACTTCTCCTCTCTGGGGATAATAAAAACTAACCAGCGAACTGACAGAGGGCCTGACCCCCCCATCCACATTGACCACACACAAAAAAATACCGTACCCTCCAGCTACTAATTATAATGCTAACTTGCAAAATTTCCCTGCCTTTTAAAACAATGGAAAAATGGTGGTGGGATGATACTTAAAAGAATGGCTTCTTGTTAGTCTCCACCAAAAAAAATAGGCAACACCAAGTCAGCTACTCCTCAGCATAGTTATGTCCGTCGCAGCCTTCTTGGGTTTCAGGAGGCACAAACAAACGTTATCACAATTATGGTGAAATGCTGAACACCTGCAAATAATTTTCAACGTAGTGGTTAATTGAAAAGCTCTGCGGCATACTTCTTGGAACAAGCCAGTTACCTGTTCCCACACAAAGAGGAGTATATAGAACCATGGTGGATTTCCAGCTGATGAAGTAAAGGATTATTAAAGGAACGGGATGACCATGGGGATCATCGTTAATTCTCTGAAACAGAATCCGTCCTTTTCACCTGCCAAACACATGCCCACTTCTCCTCTCTGGGGATAATAAAAACTAACCAGCGAACTGACAGAGGGCCTGCCCCCTCATCCACATCGACCACACACAAAAAATAACCGTACCCTCCAGCTACTAATTATAATGCTAACTTGCAAAATTTCCCTGCCTTTTGAAACAATGGAAAAATGGTGGTGGGATGATACTTAGAAGAATGGCTTCTTGTCTGTCTCCACTAACAAAAATAGGCAACACCAAGTCAGCTACTCCTCAGCATAGTTATGTCCGTCGCAGCCTTCTTGGGTTTCAGGAGGCACATACAAACGTTATCAAAATTATGGTGAAACGCTGAAAACCTGCAAATAATTTTCAACGTACTGGTTAATTTGAAAACTCTCCAGCATACTTCTTGGAACAAGCCAGGTACCTGTGCCCACGCATAGAGGAGTATATAGAAACATGGTGGAATCCCAGCTGATGAAGCAAAGGATTCTTAAAGGAATGAGATGACCATGCGGATCCTGTTTAATTCTCTGAAACAGAATCCGCACTTTTCACCTGCCAAACACATGCCCACTACTCTTCTCTGGGCATAATAAAACCAAACCAGCCATCTGACAGAGGGCCTGAACACCCATCCTGACCGACCCCACAAAAACAAAAGTACACTCCAGCTACTAATTATAATGCCAATTTGCAAAATTTCCCTGCATTTTAAAACAATGGAAAAATGGTGGTGGGATGATACTAAGAAGAATGGCTTCTTGTCCGTCTCCACTAACAAAAATAGGCAACACCAAGTCAGCTACTCCTCAGCATAGTTATGTCCATCGCAGCCTTCTTGGGTTTCAGGAGGCACAAACAAACGTTATCACAATTATGGTGAAACGCTGAACACCTGCAAATAATTTTCAACGTAGTGGTTAATTGAAAAGCTCTGCGGCATACTTCTTGGAACAAGCCAGTTACCTGTTCCCACGCAAAGAGGAGTATATGGAACCATGGTGGATTTCCAGCTGATGAAGTAAAGGATTCTTAAAGGAACGGGATGACCATGGGGATCATCGTTAATTCTCTGAAACAGAATCCACCCTTTTCACCTGCCAAATACCTGCCCACTTCTCCTCTCTGGGGATAATAAAAACTAACCAGCGAACTGACAGAGGGCCTGACCCCCCCATCCACATCGACCACACACAAAAAAAAATCGTACCCTCCAGCTACTAATTATAATGCTAACTTGCAAAATTTCCCTGCATTTTAAAACAATGGAAAAATGGTGGTGGGATAATACTTAGAAGAATGGCTTCTTGTCTGTCTCCACTAACAAAAATAGGCAACACCAAGTCAGCTACTCCTCAGCATAGTTATGTCCGTCGCAGCCTTCTTGGGTTTCAGGAGGCACATACAAACTTTATCAAAATTATGGTGAAACGCTGAAAACCTGCAAATAATTTTCAACGTACTGGTTAATTTGAAAACCCTCCAGCATACTTCTTGGAACAAGCCAGGTACCTGTGCCCACGCATAGAGGAGTATATAGAAACATGGTGGAATCCCAGCTGATGAAGCAAAGTATTCTTAAAGGAATGAGATGACCATGCGGATCCTGTTTAATTCTCTGAAACAGAATCCGCACTTTTCACCTGCCAAACACATGCCCACTACTCTTCTCTGGGGATAATAAAAACAAACCAGCGATCTGACAGAGGGCTTGAACACCCATCCTGACCGACCCCACAAAAAACAAAAGTACACTCCAGCTACTAATTATAATGCCAATTTGCAAAATTTCCTTGCATTTTTAAACAATGGAGAAATGATTGTGGGATGATAGTTAGAAGAATGGCTTCTTGTCAGTCTCCACTGACAAAAATAGGCAACACCAAGTCAGCTACGCCTCAGCATAGTTATGTCCGTAGCAGCCATATTTGGTTTCAGTAGGCACATACACACGTTATCACAATTATGGTGAAACGCTGAAAACCTGCAAAGGATTTTCAACATACTGGTTAATTGAAAAACTCTGAGGCATACTTCTTGGAACAAGCCAGTTTCCTGTGCCCACGCATAGAGAAGTATATAGAACCATGGTGGATTCCCAGCTCATGAAGCAAAGGATTCTTAAAGGAACAGGATTACCATGGGGATCCTGTTTAATTCTCTGAAAGAGATCCGCAGTTTTCACCTGCCATACTAATACCCACTTCTCCTCTCTGGGGATAATAAAAACAAACCAGCGAACTGACAGAGGGCCTCACCAACACATCCACACCGACCCCACAGGAAAAAAAAAAAAAAAAAACACCGTAGCCTCCAGCTACTAATTATAATGCTAACTTGCAAAATTATCCTGCATTTTTAAACAATGGAAAAATGATGGTGAGATGATACTTAGAAGAATGGATTCTTGTCAGTCTCCACTAACAAAAATAGGCAACACCAAGTCAGCTACGCCTCAGCATAGTTATGTTCGTGGCAGCCATATTGGGTTTCAGGAGGCACAAACAAACGTTATCACAATTATGGTGAAACGCTGAACACCTGCAAATAATTTTCAAAGTGCTGGTTAATTGAAAAGCTCTGCGGCATACATCTTGGAAAAAGTCAGTTACCTGTTCCCACGCAAAGAGGAGTATATAGAACCATGGTGGATTTCCAGCTGATGAAGTAAAGGATTATTAAAGGAACGGGATGACCATGGGGATCATCGTTAATGCTCTGAAACAGAATCCGCCCTTTTCACCTGCCAAACACATGCCCACTTCTCCTCTCTGGGGATAATAAAAACTAACGAGCGAACTTACAGAGGGCCTGACCAACACCTCCACACCGACCCCAGAGGAAAAAAAAAAAAAACACCGTAGCCTCCAGCTACTAATTATAATGCTAACTTGCAAAGTTTCCCTGCATTTTAAAACAATGGAAAAATGGTGGTGGGATGATACTTAGAAGAATGGCTTCTTGTCTGTCTCCACTAACAAAAATAGGCAACACCAAGTCAGCTACTCCTCAGCATAGTTATGTCCGTCGCAGCCTTCTTGGGTTTCAGGAAGCACATACAAACGTTATCAAAATTATGGTGAAACGCTGAAAACCTGCAAATAATTTTCAACGTACTGGTTAATTTGAAAACTCTCCAGCATACTTCTTGGAACAAGCCAGGTACCTGTGCCCACGCATAGAGGAGTATATAGAAACACGGTGGAATCCCAGCTGATGAAGCAAAGGATTCTTAAAGGAATGAGATGACCATGCAGATCCTGTTTAATTCTCTGAAACAGAATCCGCACTTTTCACCTGCCAAACACATGCCCACTACTCTTCTCTGGGGATAATAAAAACAAACCAGCGATCTGACAGAGGGCCTGAACACCCATCCTGACCGACCCCACAAAAAAAAAAAGTACCCTCCAGCTACTAATTATAATGCCAATTTGCAAAATTTCCCTGCATTTTTAAAAAATGGAGAAATGATGGTGGGATGATACTTAGAAGAATGGCTTCTTGTCAGTCTCCACTGACAAAAATAGGCAACACCAAGTCAGCTACGCCTCAGCATAGTTATGTCCGTAGCAGCCATATTTGGTTTCAGGAGACACATACACACGTTATAACAATTATGGTGAAACGCTGAAAACTTGCAAAGGATTTTCAACATACTGGTTAATTGAAAAGCTCTGAGGCATACTTCTTGGAACAAGCCAGTTTCCTGTGCCCACGCATAGAAAAGTATATAGAATCATGGTGGATTCCCAGCTCATGAAGCAAAGGATTCTTAAAGGAACGGGATTACCATGCGGATCCTGTTTAATTCTCTGAAACAGATCCGCAGTTTTCACCTGCCATACTAATACCCACTTCTCCTCTCTGGGGATAATAAAAACAAACCAGCGAACTGACAGAGAGCCTGACCAACACATACACACCGACCCCACAGGAAAAAAAAAAAAAAAAAACACCGCAGCCTCCAGCTACTAATTATAATGCTAACTTGCAAAATTTTCCTGCATTTTTAAACAATGGAAAAATGATGGTGAGATGATACTTAGAAGAATGGATTCTTGTCAGTCTCCACTAACAAAAATAGGCAAAACCAAGTCAGCTACGCCTCAGCATAGTTATGTTCGTGGCAGCCATCTTGGGTTTCAGGAGGCATAAACAAACGTTATCACAATTATGGTTAAACGCTGAACACCTGCAAATAATTTTCAACGTAGTGGTTAATTGAAAAGCTCTGCGGCATACTTCTTGAAACAAGCCAGTTACCTGTTCCCACGCAAAGATGAGTATATAGAACCATGGTGGATTTCCAGCTGATGAAGTAAAGGATTATTAAAGGAACGGGATGACCATGGGGATCATCGTTAATTCTCTGAAACAGAATCCGCCCTTTTCACCTGCCAAACACATGCCCACTTCTCCTCTCTGGGGATAATAAAAACTAACCAGCGAACTGACAGAGGGCCTGACCCCCCCATCCACATCGACCACACACAAAAATATACCGTACCCTCCAGCTACTAATTATAATGCTAACTTGCAAAATTTCCCTGCCTTTTAAAACAATGGAAAAATGGTGGTCGGATGATACTTAAAAGAATGGCTTCTTGTTAGTCTCCACCAAAAAAAATAGGCAACACCAAGTCAGCTACTCCTCAGCATAGTTATGTCCGTCGCAGCCTTCTTGGGTTTCAGGAGGCACAAACAAACGTTATCACAATTATGGTGAAATGCTGAACACCTGCAAATAATTTTCAACGTAGTGGTTAATTGAAAAGCTCTGTGGCATACTTCTTGGAACAAGCCAGTTACCTGTTCCCACACAAAGAGGAGTATATAGAACCATGGCGAATTTCCAGCTGATGAAGTAAAGGATTATTAAAGGAACGGGATGACCATGGGGATCATCGTTAATTCTCTGAAACAGAATCCGTCCTTTTCACCTGCCAAACACATGCCCACTTCTCCTCTCTGGGGATAATAAAAACTAACCAGCGAACTGACAGAGGGCCTGCCCCCCTCATCCACATCGACCACACACAAAAAATAACCGTACCCTCCAGCTACTAATTATAATGCTAACTTGCAAAATTTCCCTGCCTTTTGAAACAATGGAAAAATGGTGGTGGGATGATACTTAGAAGAATGGCTTCTTGTCTGTCTCCACTAACAAAAATAGGCAACACCAAGTCAGCTACTCCTCAGCATAGTTATGTCCGTCCCAGCCTTCTTGGGTTTCAGGAGGCACATACAAACGTTATCAAAATTATGGTGAAACGCTGAAAACCTCCAAATAATTTTCAACGTACTGGTTAATTTGAAAACCCTCCAGCATACTTCTTGGAACAAGCCAGGTACCTGTGCCCACGCATAGAGGAGTATATAGAAACATGGTGGAATCCCAGCTGATGAAGCAAAGGATTCTTAAAGGAATGAGATGACCATGCGGATCCTGTTTAATTCTCTGAAACAGAATCCGCACTTTTCACTTGCCAAACACATGCCCACTACTCTTCTCTGGGCATAATAAAACCAAACCAGCCATCTGACAGAGGGCCTGAACACCCATCCTGACCGACCCCACAAAAACAAAAGTACACTCCAGCTACTAATTATAATGCCAATTTGCAAAATTTCCCTGCATTTTAAAACAATGGAGAAATGATGGTGGGATGATACTTAGAAAAATGGCTTATTGTCAGTCTCCACTGACAAAAATAGGCAACATCAAGTCAGCTACGCCTCAGCATAGTTTTGTCCATCGCAGCCTTCTTGGGTTTCAGGAGGCACATACAAACGTTATCACAATTATGGTGAAACGCTGAAAACCTGCAAAGGATTTTCAACATACTGGTTAATTGAAATGCTCTGAGGCATACTTCTTGGAACAAGCTACTTTCCTGTGCCCACGCATAGAGAAGTATATAGAACCATGGTGGATTCCCAGCTCATGAAGCAAAGGGTTCTTAAAGGAACGGGATTACCATGCGGATCCTGTTTAATTCTCTGAAACAGATCCGCAGTTTTCACCTGCCATACTAATACCCACTTCTCCTCTCTGGGGATAATAAAAACAAACCAGCGAACTGACAGAAGGCCTGACCAACACATCCACAGCGACCCCACAGGAAAAAAAAAAAAAAACACCGTAGCCTCCAGCTACTAATTATAATGCTAACTTGCAAAATTTTCCTGAATTTTTAAACAATGGAAAAATGATGGTGAGATGATACTTAGAAGAATGGATTCTAGTCAGTCTCCACTAAAAGAAATAGGCAACACCAAGTCTGCTACTCCTCAGCATAGTTATGTCCGTCGCAGCCTTCTTGGGTTTCAGGAGGCACAAACAAACTTTATCACAATTATGGTGAAACGCTGAACACCTGCAAATAATTTTCAACGTAGTGGTTAATTGAAAAGCTCTGCGGCATAGTTCTTGGAACAAGCCAGTTAATTGTTCCGAGGAAAAGAGGAGTATTTAGATCCATGGTGGATTTCCAGCTGATGAAGTAAAGGATTAATAAAGGAACGGGATGACCATGGGGATCATCGTTAATTCTCTGAAACAGAATCCGCCCTTTTCACCTGCCAAACACATGCCCACTTCTCCTCTCTGGGGATAATAAAAACTAACCACCGAACTGACAGAGGGCCTGACCCCCCCATCCACATCGACCACACACAAAAAAAAAGCGTACCCTCAAGCTACTAATTATAATGCTAACTTGCAAAATTCTTCTGCATTGTTAAACAATGGAAAAATGATGGTGAGATGATACTTAGAAGAATGGATTCTTGTCAGTCTCCACTAACAAAAATAGGCAATACCAAGTCAGCTACGCCTCAGCATCGTTATGTCCGTCGCAGCCTTCTTGGGTTTCAGGAGGCACAAACAAACGTTATCACAATTATGGTGAAACGCTGAACACCTGCAAGTAATTTTCAACGTAGTGGTTAATTGAAAAGCTCTGCGGCATACTTCATGGAACAAGCCAGTTACCTGTTCCCACGTAAAGAGGAGTATATAGAACCATGGTGGATTTCCAGCTGATGAAGTTAAGGACTATTAAAGGAACGGGATGACCATGGGGATCATCGTTAATTCTCTGAAGCAGAATCCACCCTTTTCACCTGCCAAACACATGCCCACTTCTCCCCTCTGGGGATAATAAACACTAACAAGCGAACTGACAGTGGGCCTGACCCCCCCCATCCACATCGACCACACACAAAAAAAAACCGTACCCTGCAGCTACTAATTATAATGCTAACTTGCAAAATTTCCCTGCATTTTAAAACAATGGAAAAATGGTGGTGGGATGATACTTAGAAGAATGGCTTCTTGTCAGTCTCCACTAACAAAAATAGGCAACACCAAGTCAGCTACTCCTCAGCATAGTTATGTCCATCGCAGCCTTCTTGGGTTTCAGGAGGCACAAACAAACGTTATCACAATTATGGTGAAACGCTGAACACCTGCAAATAATTTTCAACGTAGTGGTTAATTGAAAAGCTCTGCGGCAAACTTCTTGGAACAAGCCAGTTACCTGTTCCCACGCAAAGAGGAGTATATGGAACCATGGTGGATTTCCAGCTGATGAAGTAAAGGATTCTTAAAGGAACGGGATGACCATGGGGATCATCGTTAATTCTCTGAAACAGAATCCACCCTTTTCACCTGCCAAATACCTGCCCACTTCTCCTCTCTGGGGATAATAAAAACTAACCAGCGAACTGACAGAGGGCCTGACCCCCCCATCCACATCGACCACACACACAAAAAAATTGTACCCTCCAGCTACTAATTATAATGCTAACTTGCAAAATTTCCCTGCATTTTAAAACAATGGAAAAATGGTGGTGGGATGATACTTAGAAGAATGGCTTCTTGTCTGTCTCCACTAACAAAAATAGGCAACACCAAGTCAGCTACTCCTCAGCATAGTTATGTCCGTCGCAGCCTTCTTGGGTTTCAGGAGGCACATACAAACTTTATCAAAATTATGGTGAAACGCTGAAAACCTGCAAATAATTTTCAACGTACTGGTTAATTTGAAAACCCTCCAGCATACTTCTTGGAACAAGCCAGGTACCTGTGCCCACGCATAGAGGAGTATATAGAAACATGGTGGAATCCCAGCTGATGAAGCAAAGTATTCTTAAAGGAATGAGATGACCATGCGGATCCTGTTTAATTCTCTGAAACAGAATCCGCACTTTTCACCTGCCAAACACATGCCCACTACTCTTCTCTGGGGATAATAAAAACAAACCAGCGATCTGACAGAGGGCTTGAACACCCATCCTGACCGACCCCACAAAAAACAAAAGTACACTCCAGCTACTAATTATAATGCCAATTTGCAAAATTTCCTTGCATTTTTAAACAATGGAGAAATGATTGTGGGATGATAGTTAGAAGAATGGCTTCTTGTCAGTCTCCACTGACAAAAATAGGCAACACCAAGTCAGCTACGCCTCAGCATAGTTATGTCCGTAGCAGCCATATTTGGTTTCAGTAGGCACATACACACGTTATCACAATTATGGTGAAACGCTGAAAACCTGCAAAGGATTTTCAACATACTGGTTAATTGAAAAACTCTGAGGCATACTTCTTGGAACAAGCCAGTTTCCTGTGCCCACGCATAGAGAAGTATATAGAACCATGGTGGATTCCCAGCTCATGAAGCAAAGGATTCTTAAAGGAACAGGATTACCATGGGGATCCTGTTTAATTCTCTGAAAGAGATCCGCAGTTTTCACCTGCCATACTAATACCCACTTCTCCTCTCTGGGGATAATAAAAACAAACCAGCGAACTGACAGAGGGCCTGACCAACACATCCACACCGACCCCACAGGAAAAAAAAAAAAAAAACACCGTAGCCTCCAGCTACTAATTATAATGCTAACTTGCAAAATTATCCTGCATTTTTAAACAATGGAAAAATGATGGTGAGATGATACTTAGAAGAATGGATTCTTGTCAGTCTCCACTAACAAAAATAGGCAACACCAAGTCAGCTACGCCTCAGCATAGTTATGTTCGTGGCAGCCATATTGGGTTTCAGGAGGCACAAACAAACGTTATCACAATTATGGTGAAACGCTGAACACCTGCAAATAATTTTCAAAGTGCTGGTTAATTGAAAAGCTCTGCGGCATACATCTTGGAACAAGTCAGTTACCTGTTCCCACGCAAAGAGGAGTATATAGAACCATGGTGGATTTCCAGCTGATGAAGTAAAGGATTATTAAAGGAACGGGATGACCATGGGGATCATCGTTAATGCTCTGAAACAGAATCCGCCCTTTTCACCTGCCAAACACATGCCCACTTCTCCTCTCTAGGGATAATAAAAACTAACGAGCGAACTTACAGAGGGCCTGACCAACACCTCCACACCGACCCCAGAGGAAAAAAAAAAAAAAAACACCGTAGCCTCCAGCTACTAATTATAATGCTAACTTGCAAAGTTTCCCTGCATTTTAAAACAATGGAAAAATGGTGGTGGGATGATACTTAGAAGAATGGCTTCTTGTCTGTCTCCACTAACAAAAATAGGCAACACCAAGTCAGCTACTCCTCAGCATAGTTATGTCCGTCGCAGCCTTCTTGGGTTTCAGGAGGCACATACAAACGTTATCAAAATTATGGTGAAACGCTGAAAACCTGCAAATAATTTTCAACGTACTGGTTAATTTGAAAACTCTCCAGCATACTTCTTGGAACAAGCCAGGTACCTGTGCCCACGCATAGAGGAGTATATAGAAACACGGTGGAATCCCAGCTGATGAAGCAAAGGATTCTTAAAGGAATGAGATGACCATGCAGATCCTGTTTAATTCTCTGAAACAGAATCCGCACTTTTCACCTGCCAAACACATGCCCACTACTCTTCTCTGGGGATAATAAAAACAAACCAGCGATCTGACAGAGGGCCTGAACACCCATCCTGACCGACCCCACAAAAAAAAAAAGTACCCTCCAGCTACTAATTATAATGCCAATTTGCAAAATTTCCCTGCATTTTTAAAAAATGGAGAAATGATGGTGGGATGATACTTAGAAGAATGGCTTCATGTCAGTCTCCACTGACAAAAATAGGCAACACCAAGTCAGCTACGCCTCAGCATAGTTATGTCCGTAGCAGCCATATTTGGTTTCAGGAGACACATACACACGTTATAACAATTATGGTGAAACGCTGAAAACTTGCAAAGGATTTTCAACATACTGGTTAATTGAAAAGCTCTGAGGCATACTTCTTGGAACAAGCCAGTTTCCTGTGCCCACGCATAGAAAAGTATATAGAATCATGGTGGATTCCCAGCTCATGAAGCAAAGGATTCTTAAAGGAACGGGATTACCATGCGGATCCTGTTTAATTCTCTGAAACAGATCCGCAGTTTTCACCTGCCATACTAATACCCCCTTCTCCTCTCTGGGGATAATAAAAACAAACCAGCAAACTGACAGAGGGCATGACCAACACATCCACACCGACCCCACAAGAAAAAAAAAAAAAAAAACACCGTAGCCTCCAGCTACTAATTATAATGCTAACTTGCAAAATTTTCCTGCATTTTTAAACAATGGAAAAATGATGGTGAGATGATACTTAGAAGAATGGATTCTTGTCAGTCTCCACTAACAAAAATAGGCAAAACCAAGTCAGCTACGCCTCAGCATCTTTATGTTCATGGCAGCCATCTTGGGTTTCAGGAGGCACAAACAAACGTTATCACAATTATGGTGAAACGCTGAACACCTGGAAATAATTTTCAACGTACTGGTTAATTGAAAAGCTCTACGGCATACTTCTTGGAACAAGCCAGTTACCTGTTCCCACGCAAAGAGGAGTATATAGAACCATGGTGGATTTCCAGCTGATGAAGTAAAGGATTATTAAAGGAACGGGATGACCATGGGGATCATCGTTAATTCTCTGAAACAGAATCCGCCCTTTTCACCTGCCAAACACATGCCCACTTCTCCTCTCTGGGGATAATAAAAACTAACCAGCGAACTGACAGAGGGCCTGACCCCCCCATCCACATCGATCACACACACAAAAAAAAAACCGTACCCTCCAGCTACTAATTATAATGCTAACTTGCAAAATTTCCCTGCATTTTAAAACAATGGATAAATGGTGGTGGGATGATACTTAGAAGAATGGCTTCTTGTCAGTCTCGACTAACAAAAATAGGCAACACCAAGTCAGCTACTCCTCAGCATAGTTATGTCTGTCGCAGCCTTCTTGGGTTTCAGGAGGCACAAACAAACGTTATCACAATTATGGTGAAACGCTGAGCACCTGCAAATAATTTTCATCGTAGTGGTTAATTGAAAAGCTCTGCAGCATACTTCTTGGAACAAGCCACTTACCTGTTCCCACTCAAAGACGAGTATATAGAACCATGGTGGATTTCCAGCTGATGAAATTAAGGATTATTAAAGGAACGGGATGACCATGGGGATCATCGTTAATTCTCTGAAACAGAATCCGCCCTTTTCACCTGCCAAACACATGCCCACTTCTCCTCTCTGGGGATAATAAAAACTAACCAGCGAACTGACAGAGGGCCTGATCAACACATCCACATCGACGACACACACAAAAAAAAACCGTACCCTCCAGCTACTAATTATAATGCTAACTTGCAAAATTTCCCCGCATTTTAAAACAATTGAAAAATGGTGGTGGGATGATACTTAGAAGAATGGCTTCTTGTCAGTCTCCGCTAACAAAAATAGGCAACACCAAGTCAGCTACTCCCCAGCATAGTTATGTCCGTCGCAGCCTTCTTGGGTTTCAGGAGGCACAAACAAACGTTATCACAATTATGGTGAAACGCTGAACACCTGAAAATAATTTTCAACGTACTGGCTAATTGAAAAGCTCTGCGGCATACTTCTTGGAACAAGCCAGTTACCTGTTCCCACGAAAAGAGGAGTATATAGAACCATGGTGGATTTCCAGCTGAAGAAGTAAAGGATTATTAAAGGAATGGGATGACCATGGGGATCATCGTTAATTCTCTGAAACAGAATCCGCCCTTTTCACCTGCCAAACACATGCCCACTTCTCCTCTCTGGGGTTAATAAAAAGTAACCAGCGAACTGACAGAGGGCCTGACCAACACATCCACACTGACCCCAGAGGAAAAAAAAAAAAAAAAACCACCGTAGCCTCCAGCTACTAATTATAATGCTAACTTGCAAAATTTCCCTGCATTTTAAAGCAATGGAAAAATGGTGGTGGGATGATACTTAGAAGAATGGCTTCTTGTCTGTCTCCACTAACAAAAATAGGCAACACCAAGTCAGCTACTCCTCAGCATAGTTATGTCCATCGCAGCCTTCTTGGGTTTCAGGAGGCACATACAAACGTTATCAAAATTATGGTGAAACGCTGAAAACCTGCAAATAATTTTCAACGTACTGGTTAATTTGAAAACTCTCCTGCGTACTTCTTGGAACAAGCCAGGTACCTGTGCCCACGCATAGAGGAGTATATAGAAACATGGTGGAATCCCAGCTGATGAAGCAAAGGATTCTAAAAGGAATGAGATGACCATGCGGATCCTGTTTAATTCTCTGAAACAGAATCCGCACTTTTCACCTGCAAAACACATGCCCACTACTCTTCTCTGGGGATAATAAAAACAAACCAGCGATCTGACAGAGGGCCTGAACACCCATCCTGACCGACCCCACAAAAAAAAAAAGTACCGTCCAGCTACTAATTATAAAGCCAATTTGCAAAATTTCCCTGCATTTTTAAACAATGGAGAAATGATGATGGGATGATACTTAGAAGAATGGCTTCTTGTCAGTCTCCAATGACAAAAATAGGCAACACCAAGTCAGCTAAGCCTCAGCATAGTTATGTCCGTAGCAGCCATATTTGGTTTCAGGAGACACATACATACGTTATCACAATTATGGTGAAACGCTGAAAACCTGCAAAGGATTTTCAACATACTGGTTAATTGAAAAGCTCTGAGGCATACTTCTTGGAACAAGCCAGTTTCCTGTGCCCACGCATAGAGAAGTATATAGAACCATGGTGGATTCCCAGCTCATGAAGCAAAGGATTCTTAAAGGAACAGGATTACCATGCGGATCCTGTTTAATTCTCTGAAACAGATCCGCAGTTTTCACCTGCCATACTAATACCCAATTCTCCTCTCTGGGGATAATAAAAACAAACCAGCGAACTGACAGAGGGCCTGACCAACACATCCACACCGACCCCACAGGAAAAAAAAAAAAAACACAGTAGCCTCCAGCTACTAATTATAATGCTAACTTGCACAATTTTCCTGCATTTTTAAACAATGGAAAAATGATGGTGAGATGATACTTAGAAGAATGGATTCTTGTCAGTCTCCACTAACAAAAATAGGCAAAACCAAGTCAGCTACGCCTCAGCATAGTTATGTTCGTCGCAGCCATCTTGGGTTTCAGGAGGCACAATCAAACGTTATCACAATTATGGTGAAACGCTGAACACCTGCAAATAATTTTCAACGTAGCGGTTAATTGAAAAGCTCTACGGCATACTTCTTGGAACAAGCCAGGTACCTGTTCCCACGCAAAGAGGAGTATATAGAACCATGGTGGATTTCCAGCTGATGAAGTAAAGGATTATTAAAGGAACTGGGTGACCATGGGGTTCATCGTTAATTCTCTGAAACAGAATCCGCACTTTTCACCTGCCAAACACATGCCCACTTCTCCTCTCTGGGGAAAATAAAAACTAACCAGCGAACTGACGGAGGGCCTGACCCCCCCATCCACATCGACCACACAAAAGAAGAAACCGTTCCCTCCAGCTACTAATTATAATGCTAACTTGCAAAATTTCCCTGCATTTTAAAACAATGGAAAAATGGTGGTGGGATGATACTTAGAAGAATGGCTTCTTGTCAGTCTCCACTGACAAAAATAGGCAAAACCAAGTCAGCTACGCCTCAGCATAGTTATGTCCGTAGCAGCCATATTTGGTTTCAGTAGGCACATACACACGTTATCACAATTATGGGGAAACGCTGAAAACCTGCAAAGGATTTTCAACATACTGGTTAATTGAAAAGCTCTGAGGCATACTTCTTGGAACAAGCCAGTTTCCTGTGCCCACGCATAGAGATGTACATAGAACCATGGTGGATTCCCAGCTCATGAAGCAAAGGATTCTTAAAGGAACGGGATTACCATGCGGATCCTGTTTAATTCTCTGAAACAGATCCGCAGTTTTCACCTGCCATACTAATACCCACTTCTCCTCTCTGGGGATAATAAAAACAATCCAGCGAACTGACAGAGGGCCACACCCCCCCATCCACATCGACCCCACAGGAAAAAAAAAAAAAAAACACCGTAGCCTCCAGCTACTAATTATAATGCTAACTTGCACAATTTTCCTGCATTTTTAAACAATGCAAAAATGATGGTGAGATGATACTTAGAAGAATGGATTCTTGTGAGTCTCCACTAACAAAAATAGGCAAAACCAAGTCAGCTACGCCTCAGCATAGTTATGTCCGTCGCAGCCTTCTTGTGTTTCAGGCGGCACATACACACGTTATCAAAATTATGGTGAAACGCTGAAAACCTGAAAATAATTTTCAACGTACTGGTTAATTTGAAAACTCTCCAGCATACTTCTTGGAACAAGCCAGGTACCTGTGCCCAAGCATAGAGGAGTATTTAGAAACATGGTGGAATCCCAGCTGATGAAGCAAAGGATTCTTAAAGGAATGAGATGACCATGCGGATCCTGTTTAATTCTCTGAAACAGAATCCGCACTTTTCACCTGCCAAACACATGCCCACTACTCTTCTCTGGGGATAATAAAAACAAACCAGCGATCTGACAGAGGGCCTGAACACCCATCCTGACCGACCGCACAAAAAAAAAAAAGTACCCTCCAGCTACTAATTATAATGCCAATTTGCAAAATTTCCCTGCATTTTTAAACAATGGAGAAATGATGGTGGGATGATACTTAGAAGAATGGCTTCTTGTCAGTCTCCACTGACAAAAATAGGCAACACCAGTCAGCTAAGCCTCAGCATAGTTATGTCCGTAGCAGCCATATTGGTTTCAGTAGGCACATACACACGTTATCACAATTATGGTGAAACGCTGAAAACCTGCAAAGGATTTTCAACATACTGGTTAATTGAAAAGCTCTGAGGCATACTTCTTGGAACAAGCCAGTTTCCTGTGCCCACGCATAGAGAAGTATATAGAACCATGGTGGATTCCCAACTCATGAAGCAAGGGATTCTTAAAGGAATGGGATTACTATGCGGATCCTGTTTAATTCTCTGAAACAGATCCGCAGTTTTCACCTGCCATACTAATACCCACTTCTCCTCTCTGGGGATAATAAAAACAAACCAGCGAACTGACAGAGGGCCTGACCAACACATCCACACCGACCCTACAGGAAAAAAAAAAAAAAAAAAAAAACACCGTAGCCTCCAGCTACTAATTGTAATGCTAACTTGCAAAATTTTCCTGCATTTTTAAACAATGGAAAAATGGTGGTGGGATGATACTTAGAAGAATGGCTTCTTGTCAGTCTCCATAAGAAAAATAGGCAACACCAAGTCAGCTACTCCTCAGCATAGTTATGTCCGTCGCAGCCTTCTTGGGTTTCAGGAGGCACAAACAAACGTTATCACAATTATGGTGAAACGCTGAACACCTGCAAATAATTTTCAACGTACTGGCTAAATGAAAAGCTCTGCGGCATACTTCTTGGAACAAGCCAGTTACCTGTTCCCACGCAAAGAGGAGTATATAGAACCATGGTGGATTTCCAGCTGAAGAAGTAAAGGATTATTAAAGGAATGGGATGACCATGGGGATCATCATTAATTCTCTGAAACAGAATCCGCCCTTTTCACCTGCCAAACACATGCCCACTTCTCCTCTCTGGGGATAATAAAAACTAACCAGCGAACTGACAGAGGGCCTGACCCCCCCATCCACATCGACCACACAAAAAAAAAACCATACCCTCCAGCTACTTATTATAATGCTAACTTGCAAAATTTCCCTGCATTCTAAAAAATGCAAAATTGGTGGTGGGATGATACTTAGAAGAATGGCTTCTTGTCTGTCTCCACTAACAAAAATAGGCAACACCAAGTCAGCTACTCCTCAGCATAGTTATGTCCGTCGCAGCCTTCTTGGGTTTCAGGAGGCACATACAAACGTTATCACAATTATGGTGAAACGCTGAACACCTGCAAATAATTTTCCACGTACTGGTTAATTTGAAAACTCTCCAGCATACTTCTTGGAACAAGCCAGGTACCTGTGTCCACGCATAGAGGAGTATATAGAAACATGGTGGAATCCCAGCTGATGAAGCAAAGGTTTGTTAAAGGAATGAGATGACCATGTGGATCCTGTTTAATTCTCTGAAACAGAATCCGCACTTTTCACCTGCCAAACACATGCCCACTACTCTTCTCTGGGGATAATAAAAACAAACCAGCGATCTGACAGAGGGCCTGAACACCCATCCTGACCGACCCCACAAAAAAAAAAAGTACCCTGCAGCTACTAATTATAATGCTAACTCGCAAAATTTCCCTGCATTTTTAAACAATGGAAAAATGATGGTGGGATGATACTTAGAAGAATGGCTTCTTGTCAGTCTCAACTAACAAAAATAGGCAACACGAAGTCAGCTACACCTCAGCATACTTATGTCCTTGGCAGTCACATTGGGTTTCAGGAGACACATACACACGTTATCACAATTATGGTGAAACGCTGAAAACCTGCAAAGGATTTTCAACATACTGGTTAATTGAAAAGCTCTGAGGCATACTTCTTGGAACAAGCCAGTTTCCTGTGCCCACGCATAGAGAAGTATATAGAACCATGGTGGATTCCCAGCTCATGAAGCAAAGGATTCTTAAAGGAACGGGATTACCATGCGGATCCTGTTTAATTCTCTGAAAAAGATCCGCAGTTTTCACCTGCCATACTAATACCCACTTCTCCTCTCTGGGGATAATAAAAACAAACCAGCGAACTGACAGAGGGCCTGACCAACACATCCACACTGACCCAACATGAAAAGAAAAAACAAAACACCGTAGCTTCCAGCTACTAATTATAATGCTAACTTGCAAAATTATCCTGCCTTTTTAAACAATGGAAAAATGATGGTGAGAGGATACTTAGAAGAATGGATTCTTGTCAGTCTCCACTAACAAAAATAGGCAAAACCAAGTCAGCTACGCCTCAGCATAGTTATGTTCGTGGCAGCCATCTTGGGTTTCAGGAGGCACAAACAAACGTTATCACAATTATGGTGAAAAGCTGAACACCTGCAAATAATTTTCAACGTAGTGGTTAATTGAAAAGCTCTGCGGCATACTTCTTGGAACAAGCCAGTTACCTGTTCCCACGCAAAGAGAAGTATATAGAACCATGGTGGATTTCCAGCTGATGAAATAAAGGATTATTAAAGGAACGGGATGACCATGGGGATCATCGTTAATTCTCTGAAACAGAATCCGCCCTTTTCAGCTGCCAAACACATGCCCACTTCTCCTCTCTGGGGATAATAAAAACTAACCAGCGAACTGACAGAGCGCCTGACCCCCCCATCCACATCGACCACACACAAAAAAAAAAAACCGTACCCTCCAGCTACTAATTATAATGCTAACTTGCAAAATTTCCCTGCATTTTAAAACAATGGAAAAATGGTGGTGGGATGATACTTAGAAGAATGGCTTCTTGTCTGTCTCCACTAACAAAAATAGGCAACACCAAGTCAGCTACTCCTCAGCATAGTTATGTCCATCGCAGCCTTCTTGGGTTTCAGGAGGCACAAACAAACGTTATCACAATTATGGTGAAACGCTGAACACCTGCAAGTAATTTACAACGTAGTGGTTAATTGAAAAGCTCTGCGGCATACTTCATGGAACAAGCCAGTTACCTGTTCCCACGCAAAGAGGAGTATATAGAACCATGGTGGATTTCCAGCTGATGAAGTAAAGGATTATTAAAGGAACGGGATGACTATGGGGATCATCGTTAATTCTCTGAAACAGAATCCGCCCTTTTCACCTGCCAAACACATGCCCACTTCTCCTCTCTGGGGATAATAAAAACTAACCAGCGAACTGACAGAGTGCCTGCCCCTCCCATCCACATCGACCACAGACACAAAAAAACCGTACCCTCCAGCTACTAATTATAATGCTAACTTGCAAAATTTCCCTGCATTTTAAAACAATGGAAAAATGGTGGTGGGATGATACTTAGAAGAATGGCTTCTTGTCTGTCTCCACTAACAAAAATAGGAAACACCAAGTCAGCTACTCCTCAGCATAGATATGTCCGTCGCAGCCTTCTTGGGTTTCAGGAGGCACAAACAAACGTTATCACAATTATGGTGAAACGCTGAACACCTGCAAATAATTTTCAACGTACTGGTTAATTGGAAAACCCTCCAGCATACTTCTTGGAACAAGCCAGGTACCTGTGCCCACGCATAGAGGAGTATATAGAAACATGGTGGAATCCCAGCTGATGAAGCAAAGGATTCTTAAAGGAATGAGATGACCATGCGGATCCTGTTTAATTCTCTGAAACAGAATCCGCACTTTTCACCTGCCAAACACATGCCCACTACTCTTCTCTGGGGATAATAAAAACAAACCAGCGATCTGACAGAGGGCCTGAACACCCATCCTGACCGACCCCACAAAAAAAAAAGTACCCTCCAGCTACTAATTATAATGCCAATTTGCAAAATTTCCCTGCATTTTTAAACAATGGAGAAATGATGGTGGGATGATACTTAGAAGAATGGCTTCTTGTCAGTCTCCACTGACAAAAAAAGGCAACACCAAGTCAGCTACGCCTCAGCATAGTTATGTCCGTAGCAGCCATATTTGGTTTCAGTAGGAACCTACACACCTTATCACAATTATGGTGAAACGCTGAAAACCTGCAAAGGATTTTCAACATACTGGTTAATTGAAAAACTCTGAGGCATACTTCTTGAAACAAGCCAGTTTCCTGTTCCCACGCATAGAGAAGTATATAGAACCATGGTGGATTCCCAGCTCATGAAGCAAAGGATTCTTAAAGGAACCGGATTACCATGCGGATCCAGTTTAATTCTCTGAAACAGATCCGCAGTTTTCACCTACCTTACTAATACCCACTTCTCATCTCTGGGGATAATAAAAACAAACCAGCGAACTGACAGAGGGCCTGACCAACACATCCACACCGACCCAGAGGAAAAAAAAAAAAAAAAACACCGTAGCCTCCAGCTACTAATTATAATGCTAACTTGCAAAATTATCCTGCATTTTTAAAGAATGGAAAAATGATGGTGAGATGATACTTAGAAGAATGGATTCTTGTCAGTCTCTACTAACAAAAATAGGCAAAACCAAGTCAGCTACGCCTCAGCATAGTTATGTTCGTGGCAGCCATCTTGGGTTTCAGGAGGCACAAACAAACGTTATCACAATTATGGTGAAACGCTGAACACCTGCAAATAATTTTCAAAGTGCTGGTTAATTGAGAAGCTCTGCGGCATACTTCTTGGAACAAGCCAGTTACCTGTTCCCACGCAAAGAGGAGTATATAGAACCATGGTGGATTTCCAGCTGATGAAGTAAAGGATTATTAAAGGTACGGGATGACCATGGGGATCATCGTTAATTCTCTGAAACAGAATCCGCCCTTTTCTCCTGCCAAACACATGCCCACTTCTCCTCTCTGGTTATAATAAAAACTAACCAGCGAACTGACAGAGGGCCTGACCCCCCCATCCACATCGACCACACAAAAAAAAAACCGTACCCTCCAGCTACTTATTATAATGCTAACTTGCAAAATTTCCCTGCATTTTAAAACAATGGAAAAATGGTGGTGGGATGATACTTAGAAGAATGGCTTCTTGTCTGTTTCCACTAACAAAAATAGGCAACACCAAGTTAGCTACTCCTCAGCATAGTTATGTCCGTCGCAGCCTTCTTGGGTTTCAGGAGGCACATACAAACGTTACCAAAATTATGGTGAAACGCTGAAAACCTGCAAATAATTTTCCACGTACTGGTTAATTTGAAAACTCTCCAGCATACTTCTTGGAACAAGCCAGGTACCTGTGGCCATGCATACAGGACTATATAGAGACATGGTGGAATCCCAGCTGATGAAGCAAAGGATTCTTAAAGGAATGAGATGACCATGCGGATCCTGTTTAATTCTCTGAAACAGAATCCGCACTTTTCACCTGCCAAACACATGCCCACTATTCTTCTCTGGGGATAATAAAAACAAACCAGCGATCTGACAGAGGGCCTGAACACCCATCCTGACCGACCCCACAAAAAAAAAAAGTACCGTCCAGCTACTAATTATAATGCCAATTTGCAAAATTTCCCTGCATTTTTAAACAATGGAGAAATGGTGGTGGGATGATACTTAGAAGAATGGCTTCTTGTCAGTCTCCACTGACAAAAATAGGCAACACCAAGTCAGCTACGCCTCAGCATCGTTATGTTCGTGGCACCCATCTTGGGTTTCAGGAGGCACAAACAAACGTTATCACAATTATGGTGAAACGCTGAACACCTGCAAATAATTTTCAACGTGGTGGTTAATTGAAAAGCTCTGCGGCATACTTCTTGGAACAAGCCAGGTACCTGTTCCCACGCAAAGAGGAGTATATAGAACCATCGTGGATTTCCAGCTGATGAAGTAAAGGATTATTAAAGGAACGCGATGAGCATGGGGATCATCGTTAATTCTCTGAAACAGAATCCGCCCTTTTCAGCTGCCAAACACATGCCCACTTCTCCTCTCTGGGGATAATAAAAACAAACCAGCGAACTGACAGAGGGCCTGACCCCCCCCCATCCACATCGACCACACACAAAAAAAAACCGTACCCTCCAGCTACTTATTATAATGCTAACTTGCAAAATTTCCCTGCATTTTAAAACAATGGAAAAATGGTGGTGGGATGATACTTAGAAGAATGGCTTCTTGTCAGTCTCCACTAACAAAAATAGGCAACACCAAGTCAGCTACTCCTCAGCATAGTTATGTCCGTCGCAGCCTTCTTGGGTTTCAGGAGGCACATACAAACGTTATCAAAATTATGGTGAAACGCTGAAAACCTGCAAATAATTTTCAATGTAGTGGTTAATTAAATAACTCTGCGGCATACTTCTTGGAACAAGCCAGGTACCTGTGCCCACGCATAGAGGAGTATATAGAAACATGGTGGAATCCCAGCTGATCAAGCAAAGGATTCTTAAAGGAATGAGTTGAACATGCGGATCCTGTTTAATTCTCTGAAACTGAATCCGCACTTTTCACCTGCCAAACACATGCCCACTTCTCCTCTCTGGGGATAATAAAAACAAACCAGTGAATTGACAGATGGCCTGACCAACCCATCCACACTGACCCCACAAAAAAAAAAAAAGTACCCTCCAGCTACTAATTATAATGGTAACTTGCAAAATTTCCCTGCATTTTTAAACAATGGAAAAATGATGGTGGGATGCTTCTTAGAAGAATGGCTTCTTGTCAGTCTCCACTAACAAAAATAGACAACACGAAGTCAGCTACGCCTCAGCATACTTATGTCTTTGGCAGCCATATTGGGTTTCAGGAGACACGTACACACGTTATCACAATTATGGTGAAACACTGAAAACCTGCAAAGGATTTTCAACATACTGGTTAATTGAAAAGCTCTGAGGCATACTTCTTGGAACAAGCCAGTTTCCTGTGCCCACGCATAGAGAAGTATATAGAACCATGGTGGATTCCCAGCTCATGAAGCAAAGGATTCCTAAAGGAACGGGATTACCATGCGGATCCTGTTTAATTCTCTGACACAGATCCGCAGTTTTCACCTGCCATACTAATACCCACTTCTCCTCTCTGGGGATAATAAAAACAAACCAGCGAACTGACAGAGGGCCTGACCAACACATTCACACCGACCCCACGGGAAAAAAAAAAAAAAAAACACCGTAGCCTCCAGCTACTAATTATAATGCTAACTTGCAAAATTTTCCTGCATTTTTAAACAATGGAAAAATGATGGTTAGATGATACTTAGAAGAATGGATTCTTGTCAGTCTCCACTAACAAAAATAGGCAAAACCAAGTCAGCTACGCCTCAGCATCCTTAAGTTCATGGCAGCCACCTTGGGTTTCAGGAGGCACAAACAAACGTTATCACAATTATGGTGAAACGCTGAACACCTGCAAAAAATTTTCAACGTACTCGTTAATTGAAAAGCTCTGCGGCATACTTCTTGGAACAAGCCAGTTACCTGTTCCCACGCAAAGAGGAGTATATAGAACCATGGTGGATTTCCAGCTGATGAAGTAAAGGATTATTAAAGGAACGGGATAGGCATGGGGATCATCGTTAATTCTCTGAAACAGAATACGCCCTTTTCACCTGCCAAACACATGCCCACTTCTCCTCTCTGGGGATAATAAAAACTAACCAGCTAACTGACACAGGGCATGACCCCCCATCCACATCGACCACACACACAAAAAAAACCGTACCCTCCAGCTACTAATTATAATGGTAACTTCCAAAATTTCCCTTCATTTTTAACCAACGGAAAAATGATGGCGGCATGATACTTAGAAGAATGGCTTCTTGTCAGTCTCCACTAACAAAAATCGGCAAAACTAAGTCAGCTACGCCTCAGCATAGTTATGTCTGTGGCAGCCAACTTGGGTTTCAAAGGCACATACAAACGTGGTCGCAATTATGATGAAACGCTGAACACCTGCAAATAATTTTCAATGTACTTTTTATTTGAAAAGCTCTGTGGCATACTTCTTGGAACAAGCCAGTAACCTGTGCCCACCCATACGGGAGTACATAGAAACATGGTGGTTTCCCAGCTGATGAAGCAAAGGATTCTTAAAGGATGCGGATGACCATGCAGATCCTGTTTAATTCTTTGAAACAGAATCCGCACTTTTCACCTGCCAACAACATGCCCACTTCTCCTCTCTCGGGATAATAAAAACAAACCAGCGAACATCTAGAGGGCCTTGCACCCCCATCCACACCGACCCCACAAAAAAAAAAAGTACCCTCCAGCTACTAATTATAATACTAACTTGCAAAATTTCCCTGCATTTTAAAACAATGGAAATATGGTGGTGGGATGATACTTAGAAGAATGGATTCTTGTCAGTCTCCACTAACAAAAATAGGCAACACCAAGTCAGCTACTCCTCAGCATAGTTATGTCCGTCGCAGCCTTCTTGGGTTTCAGGAGGCACAAACAAACGTTATCACAATGATGGTGAAACGCTGAACACCTGCAAATAATTTTCAACGTAGTGGTTAATTGAAAAGCTCTGCGGCATACTTCTTGGAACAAGCCAGTTACTTGTTCCCACGCAAAGAGGAGTATATAGAACCATGGTGGTTTTCCAGCTGATGAAGTTAAGGATTATTAAAGGAACGGGATGACCATGGGGATCATCGTTAATTCTCTGAAACAGAATCTGCCCTTTTCACCTGCCAAACACATGGCCACTTCTCCTCTCTGGGGATAATAAAAACTAACCAGCGAACTGACAGAGGGCCTGCCCCCCCCATCCACATCGACCACACACAAAAAAAACCCGTGCCCTCCAGCTACTAATTACAATGCTAACTTGCAATATTTCCCTGCATTTTAAAACAATGGAAAAATGGTGGTGGGATGATACTTAGAAGAATGGCTTCTTGTCTGTCTCCACTAACAAAAATAGGCAACACCAAGTCAGCTACTCCTCAGCATAGTTATGTCCGTCGCAGCCTTCTTGGGTTTCAGGAGGCACATACAAACGTTATCAAAATTATGGTGAAACGCTGAAAACCTGCAAAAATTTTGAACGTACTGGTTAATTTGAAAACTCTCCAGCATACTTCTTGGAACAAGCCAGGTACCTGTGCCCACGCATAGAGGAGTATATAGAAACATGGTGGAATCCCAGCTGATGAAGCAAAGGATTCTTAAAGGAATGAGATGACCATGCGGATCCTGTTTAATTCTCTGAAACAGAATCCGCCCTTTTCACCTGCCAAACACATGCCCACTTCTCCTCTCTGGGGATAATAAAAACAAACCAGTGAATTGACAGATGGCCTGACCAACCCATCCACACTGACCCCACAAAAAAAAAAAAAAGTACCCTCCAGCTACTAATTATAATGCTAACTTGCAAAATTTCCCTGCATTTTTAAACAATGGAAAAATGGTGGTGGGATGATACTTAGAAGAATGGCTTCTTGTCAGTCTCCACTAACAAAAATAGGCAACACGAAGTCAGCTACGCCTCAGCATACTTATGTCCTTGGCAGCCATATTGGGTTTCAGTAGGCACATACACACGTTATCACAATTATGGTGAAACGCTGAAAACCTGCAAAGGATTTTCAACATACTGGTTAATTGTAAAGCTCTGAGGCATACTTCTTGGAAGAAGCCAGTTTCCTGTGCCCACGCATAGAGAAGTATATAGAACCATGGTGGATTCCCAGCTCATGAAGCAAAGGATTCTTAAAGGAACGGGATTACCATGCGGATCCTGTTTAATTCTCTGAAACAGATCCGCAGTTTTCACCTGCCTTACTAATACCCACTTCTCCTCTCAGGGGATAATAAAACAAACCAGCGAACTGACAGAGTGCCTGACCAACACATCCACACCGACCCCACGGGAAAAAAAAAAAACACCGTAGCCTTCAGCTACTAATTATAATGCTAACTTGCAAAATTTTCCTGTATTTTTAAACAATGGAAAATTGATGGTGAGATGATACTTAGAAGAATGGAATCTTGTCAGTCTCCACTAACAAAAATAGGCAAAACCAACTCAGCTACGCCTCAGCATAGTTATGTTCGTGGCAGCCATCTTGGGTTTCAGGAGGCACAAACAAACGTTATCACAATTATGGTGAAACGCTGAACACCTGCAAATAATTTTCAACGTAGTGGTTAATTGAAAAGCTCTGCGGCATACTTCTTGGAACAAGCCAGTTACCTGTTCCCACGCAAAGAGGAGTATATAGAACCATGGTGGATTTCCAGCTGATGAAGTAAAGGATTATTAAAGGAACGGGATGACCATGGGGATCATCGTTAATTCTCTCAAACAGAATCCGCCCTTTTCACCTGCCAAACACATGCCCACTTCTCCTCTCTGGGGATAATAAAAACTAACCAGCGAACTGACAGAGGGCCTGACGCCCCCCATCCACATCGACCACACACACAAAAAAAACCGTACCCTCCAGCTACTAATTATAATGCTAAGTTCCAAAATTTCCCTTCATTTTTAACCAACGGAAAAATGATGGCGGCATGATACTTAGAAGAATGGCTTCTTGTCAGTCTCCGCTAACAAAAATCGGCAAAACCAAGTCAGCTACGCCTCGGCATAGTTATGTCTGTGGCAGCCATCTTGGGTTTCAAGGCACATACAAATGTTGTCGCAATTATGATGAAACGCTGAACACCTGCAAATAATTTTCAATGTACTTTTTATTTGAAAACCTCTGTGGCATACTTCTTGGAACAAGACAGTCACCTGTGCCCACCCATACGGGAGTATATAGAACCATGGTGGTTTCCCAGCGGATGAAGCAAAGGATTCTTAAAGGAAGCGGATGACCATGCAGATCCTGTTTAATTCTTTGAAACAGAATCCGCACTTTTCACCTGCCAACAACATGCCCACTTCTCCTCTCTGGGGATAATAAAAACAAACCAGCGAACATCTAGAGGGCCTTGCACCCCCATCCACACCGACACCACAAAAAAAAAAAATAGTACCCTCCAGCTACTAATTATAATGCTAACTTGCACAATTTCCCTGCATTTTTAAACAATGGAAAAATCATGGTGGGATGATACTTAGAAGAATGGCTTCTTGTCACTCTCCACTGACAAAAATAGGAAACACCAAGGGAGCTACGCCTCAGCATAGTTATGTCCATGGCAGCCATCTTGGGTTTCAGCAGGCACATACAAACCTTATCACAATTATGGTGAAACGCTGAAAACCTGCAAATAATTTTCAACGTACTGGTTAATTTGAAAACTCTCCAGCATACTTCTTGGAACAAGCCAGGTACCTGTGCCCACGTATAGAGGAGTATATAGAAACATGGTGGAATCCCAGCTGATGAAGCAAAGGATTCTTAAAGGAATGAGATGACCATGCGGATCCTGTTTAATTCTCTGAAACAGAATCCGCCCTTTTCACCTGCCAAACACATGCCCACTTCTCCTCTCTGGGGATAATAAAAACAAACCAGTGAATTGACAGATGGCCTGACCAACCCATCCACACTGACCCCACAAAAAAAAAAAGTACCCTCCAGCTACTAATTATAATGCTAACTTGCAAAATTTCCCTGCATTTTTAAACAATGGAAAAATGGTGGTGGGATGATACTTAGAAGAATGGCTTCTTGTCAGTCTCCACTAACAAAAATAGGCAACAGGAAGTCAGCTACGCCTCAGCATACTTATGTCCTTGGCAGCCATATTGGGTTTCAGTAGGCACATACACACGTTATCACAATTATGGTGAAACGCTGAAAACCTGCAAAGGATTTTCAACATACTGGTTAATTGTAAAGCTCTGAGGCATACTTCTTGGAAGAAGCCAGTTTCCTGTGCCCACGCATAGAGAAGTATATAGAACCATGGTGGATTCCCAGCTCATGAAGCAAAGGATTCTTAAAGGAACGGGATTACCATGCGGATCCTGTTTAATTCTCTGAAACAGATCCGCAGTTTTCACCTGCCATACTAATACCCACTTCTCCTCTCTGGGGATAATAAAAACAAACCAGCGAACTGACAGAAGGCCTGACCAACACATCCACACCGACCCCACGGGAAAAAAAACAAAACACCGTAGCCTCCAGCTACTAATTATAATGCTAACTTGCAAAATTTTCCTGTATTTTTAAACAATGGAAAAATGATGGTGAGATGATACTTAGAAGAATGGATTCTTGTCAGTCTCCACTAACAAAAATAGGCAAAACCAAGTGAGCTACGCCTCAGCATAGTTATGTTCGTGGCAGCCATCTTGGGTTTCAGGAGACACAAACAAACGTTATCACAATTATGGTGAAACGCTGAACACCTGCAAATAATTTTCAACGTAGTGGTTAATTGAAAAGCTCTGCGGCATACTTCTTGGAACAAGCCAGTTACCTGTTCCCACGCAAAGAGGAGTATATAGAACCATGGTGGATTTCCAGCTGATGAAGTAAAGGATTATTAAAGGAACGGGATGACCATGGGGATCATCGTTAATTCTCTGAAACAGAATCCGCCCTTTTCACCTGCCAAACACATGCCCACTTCTCCTCTCTGGGGATAATAAAAACTAACCAGCGAACTGACAGAGGGCCTGACGCCCCCCATCCACATCTACCACACACACAAAAAAACCGTACCCTCCAGCTACTAATTATAATGCTAAGTTCCAAAATTTCCCTTCATTTTTAACCAACGGAAAAATGATGGCAGCATGATACTTAGAAGAATGGCTTCTTGTCAGTCTCCGCTAACAAAAATCGGCAAAACCAAGTCAGCTACGCCTCGGCATAGTTATGTCTGTGGCAGCCATCTTGGGTTTCAAGGCACATACAAACGTTGTCGCAATTATGATGAAACGCTGAACACCTGCAAATAATTTTCAATGTACTTTTTATTTGAAAACCTCTGTGGCATACTTCTTGGAACAAGACAGTCACCTGTGCCCACCCATACGGGAGTATATAGAACCATGGTGGTTTCCCAGCGGATGAAGCAAAGGATTCTTAAAGGAAGCGGATGACCATGCAGATCCTGTTTAATTCTTTGAAACAGAATCCGCACTTTTCACCTGCCAACAACATGCCCACTTCTCCTCTCTGGGGATAATAAAAACAAACCAGCGAACATCTAGAGGGCCTTGCACCCCCATCCACACAGACACCACAAAAAAAAAAATAGTACCCTCCAGCTACTAATTATAATGCTAACTTGCACAATTTCCCTGCATTTTTAAACAATGGAAAAATCATGGTGGGATGATACTTAGAAGAATGGCTTCTTGTCACTCTCCACTGACAAAAATAGGAAACACCAAGGGAGCTACGCCTCAGCATAGTTATGTCCGTGGCAGCCATCTTGGGTTTCAGCAGGCACATACAAACCTTATCACAATTATGGTGAAACGCTGAAAACCTGCAAATAATTTTCAACGTAGTGGTTAATTGAAAAGCTCTGCGGCATACTTCTTGGAACAAGCCAGTTACTTGTTCCCACGCATAGAGGAGTATATAGAACCATGGTGGATTCCCAGCTGATGAAGCAAAGGATTCTTTTTTTTTTTTTTTTTTTTTTTTTTTTTTTTTTTTTGTTGAGACAGAGTCTCAATTTGTTGCCCAGGCTAGAGTGAGTGCCGTGGCGTCAGCTTAGTTCACAGCAACCTCAGACTCCTCGGCTTAAACGATCCTACTGCCTCAGCCTCCCGAGTAGCTGGGACTACAAGCATGCGCCACTATGCCCGGCTAATTTTTTCTGTATAGATTTTTAGTTGTCCATATAATGTCTTTCTATTTTTAGTAGAGACGGGGTCTCGCTCTTGCTCAGGCTGGTCTCGAACTCCTGACCTTGAGCGATCCACCCGCCTCGGCCTCCCAGAGTGCTAGGATTACAGGCGTGAGCCACCGCGCCCTTCCAGGATTCTTAAAGGAACGGGATGACCATGCGAATGCTGTTTAATTCTCTGAAAGAGTATCCGCACTTTTCAGCTGCCATCAAATGCCGACTTCCCCTCTCTGGGGATAATAAAAACAAACCAGCAAATTTATAAAGGGCCTGACCCCCCCATTGACACCGACCCGACGGAAAAAAAAAAAAACGTACCCTCCAGCTACTAATTATAAAGCTAACTTGCAAAATTTCCCTGCATTTTTTAACAATGGAAAAATGACGGTGGGCTTATACTTAGAATGGCTTCTTGTTAGTCTCCGCTGACAAAAATAGGCAACACCAAGTTGGCTACACCTCAGCATAGTTATGTCCGTGGCAGCCATCTTGGGTTTCAGGAGGCACATACAAACGTTATTACAATTAGGGTGAAATGCTGAAAACCTGCAAAGAATTTTCAACGTACTGGTTAATTGAAAAGCTCTGCGGCATACTTCTTGGAATAAGCCAGTTACCTGTGCCAACGCATAGAGGAGTATATAGAACCATGGTGGATTCCCAGCTGATGAAGCAAAGGATTCTTAAAGGAATGGGATGACCATGTGGATCCTGTTTAATTCTCTGAAATAGAATCCACACTTTTCACCTGCCAAACACATGCCCACTTGTCCTCTCTGGGGATAATAAAAGAAAACCAGCGAACTCACAGAGGGCCTGAAACGCTCATCCACTCCTACCCCACAAAAAAAGAAAAAAAAATACGTACCCTACATCTAATTATAATACTAACTTGCAAAATTTCCTTCCATTTTTACGCAATGGAAAAATGATGGTGGGATGATACTTAGAAGAATGTCTTCTTGTCAGTCTCCACTAACAAAAATAGGCATCAACAAGTCAGCTATGCCTCAGCATATTTATATCCGTGGCAGCCATCTTGGGTTTAAGGAGGCACATTCAAACGTTATCACAATTACGGTTAAACATGCTAAAAACCTGACAATTCTAAAAGTACTGGTTAATTCAAAAGCTCTGTCGCATACTTCTTGGAACAAGCCAGTTACCTGTGCCCATGCAAAGAGAGGTCTAGAGAACCATGGTGGATTCCCAGGTGATGAATCAAAGGATTCTTAAAGGAACAGGCTCAAAAGTGCAGATCCTGTTTCAGTCTAAGTGTGAAAGAGGATCCGCACATTTTGCCTGCAACACACATTCGCCCTTCTCATCTCTAGGGATAACAAAAACAGCCCATCGGATTTACAGATGCCCTGCCCCCGGCCCCCACCACCCCACACAAAATAGTCTGCTCCAGCGACTCGTCCTTATGCTATCTGGTGAAAGGTCATAAGCCTTTTAAAAAACTGGAGATAGGATGGTAGAATTATACCTAAAAGACTGGCTTATTGCCAGATTCCCATACCAAGTATTGGCAACAGCAAGTGATGTAGGCCTCAGCATAGGTTTGTCCATGGCAGCCATCTTGGGTTTAAGGAGACACAGATGAACCTTATAACAATTATAATAAAAGGTGCTGCGAAAGCTGTTAAATAATTCTCATGGTAGTGGTTATTTCAAAAGCTCTGCGGCATACTTCTTTGAACTAGCCAGTTAACTGGGCCCACGCATAGTGCGGTGTAGAGAACTATGGTGGATTCCCAGCTGATGAAGCAAAGGATTCTTAAAGGAACAGGATGAACATGCGGATCCTGTTTCATACTCTGAAACAGGATCTGCACTTTTCACCTGCCAAACACATGCCCACTTCTCCTCTCTGGGGATAATAAAAAGAAACCACAGAACTGGCAGAGGGCTTGCCGCACCAGCCCCCAGACCCCACATAAAAACTTCCCGTCCAGCGACTCCTTGTTATTCTAACTGCCAAAAGGTGCTCTGACTTTTAAAATAGTGGAGAAGGATGGTGAAATGATACTTAAAAGAATGTATTCTTTCCAGTCTCCAGTACCAAGGATCGGCCACACAAAGTGAGCTCGGCCTCAGCATAGTTTTGTCCATGGCAGCCATCTCGAGACGAACCTTATGACAATTATGATGAAAGGTGCTGCAAAACCTGGCAAATAATTCTCAACGTAGTGGTTTTTTCAAAAGCTCTGTGGAATACTTCTTGGAACCCGGCAGTTTTCTGGGCCCACGCATAGAGGGGTCTAGAGAACCATGATGGATTCCCAGGTGATGAATCAAAGGATTCTTAAAGGAACAGGCTGAAAAGTGCGGATCCTGTTTCAGTCTGAGACTGAAACACTATATGCACTTTTTGCCTGCAACACACATGCCCACTTCTCCTCTCTAGGGATAATAAAAACAATCAATCGGATTGACAGATGTCCTCCCCCGCCCCCCAACACTGTACACAAAAAGGTCCCCTCCAGCGACTCATCCTTATGCTATCTGGCGAAAGGTCCTCTGCGTTTTAAAATAATGAAGATAGGATGGTGGAATTATACTTAAAATACTGGCCTTTTGCCAGACTCCCATACCAATTATTGGCAACAGGAAGTGACCTAGGTGTCAGCATAGGTTTGTCCGTGGCTGCCATCTAGGGTTTTAGGAAGCACAGATGAACCTTATCAAAATTATGGTAAAAGTGCTGGAAAAGCTGGCAAATAATTTCCATAGTAGTGGTTATTTCAAAAGCTCTGAGGAAAACTTCTTGGAACCAGGCAGTTTTCTGTGTGCACTAAAAGAGGGGTCTAGAGAACCATGGTGGATTCCCAGCTGATGAAGCAAAGGATTCTTAATGGAACGGGGTGAAAAGTGCAGATCCTGTGTCTGTCTAAGACTGAAACAGGACGCACACTTTTCACCTGCCACACACATGCCCACTTTTCCTCTCTGGGGATAATAAAAACAAACCAGCGAACTGACAAAGGGCCTGCCCCCCTTCCACCCACGCAGATCCCCCCCAAAAAAATTCCCCTCCAGCTACTAATTATTATGCTAACTTGCAAAATTTCCCTGCAGTTTTAAACAATGGAGAAAGGACGGTGGAGTGATACTTAGAAGAATGGCTTCTTGTCAGTCTCCACTAACAAAAATAGGCAACACCAAGTCAGCTACGCCTCAGCATAGTTATGCCCGTGGCAGCCATGTTGGGTTTAAGGAGGCACATACAAACTTTATCATAATTATGGTGAAACGTGCTGAAAACCCGGAAAATAATTCTCAACGTACTGTTTAATTCAAAAGCTCTGTGGCATACTTCTTGGAAGAAGCCAGTTACCTGGGCCCACGCATAGAGGGGTCTAGAGAACCATGGTGGATTCCAAGGTGATGAATCTAAGGATTCTTAAAGGAACAGGCTGAAAAGTGCAGATCCTGACTGAAACAGGATTCTGACTTTTTGCCTGCAACACACATGCCCACTTCTCCTCTCTAGGGATAACAAAAACAACCCATCGGATTGACAGATGGCCTGCCCCCGCCCCCCACCACCCCACACAAAATCGTGCCCTCCAGCGACTGATCCTTATGCTATCTGGCAATACGTCCTCTGCCTTTTAAAATAATGGAGATAGAATGGTGGAATTATACCTAAAAGACTGGCTTATTGCCAGACTCCCATACCAAGTATTCGCAACAGCAAGTCACCTAGGCCTCAGCACACGTTTGTCCCTGGCAGCCATCTTGGGTTTAAGGAGGCACAGATGAACCTTATCACAATTATGGTGAAAGGTGCTGCAAAAGCGGTCAAGTAATTCTCATGGTAGTGGTTACTTGAAAAGCTCTGCGGCATAATTCTTTGAACTAGCCAGTTAACTGGGCCCACGCATAGAGCAGTCTAGAGGCCCATGGTGGATTCCCAGCTGATGAAGCAAGGGATTCTTAATGGAACGGGGTGAAAAGTGCGGTTTCTGTTTCAGTCTAAGACAGAAACGGGATCCGAACTTTTCACCTGCCACACACATGCCCACTTCTCCGGTCTGGGGAAAATAAAAACAATCCAGCGAACTGACAGAGGGCCTGCGCCCCCCACCCACACCGACCCCACAAATAAAAATGTCCCCTCCAGCTACTAATTATTATGCTAACTTGCAAAGCTTTCCGTGCATTTTAAAATAATGGGGAAAGTATGGTGGAATGATACTTAAAAGAATGGCCTCCTTCCAGCCTCCAGTAACAAGTGTCGTGAAATCCAAGTGACCTAGGCCTCAGCATAGTTTTCTCCGTGGCAGCCATCTTGTGTTTAAGGAGGCACAGACGATCCTTATCACAATTATGGTGATATGTGCTGCAGAAACTGGCAAATAATTCTACACGTAGTGTTTATCTCAAAAGCTGTGCAGCATACATCTTGGTACAGGCCAGTTCATGGGCCCATGCATGGAGGGTTCTAAGGAACCATGGTGGATTCCCAGCTGATGAATCAAAGGATTTTTAATGGAACCAGCTGAAAAGTGCGGATACTGTTTCAGTCTAACTGAAACAGGATCCGCACATTTCACCTGCCACAAATATATCCACTTCCCTGTCTGGGCATAATAAACACAAACAACCAGACTGACAGAGGGACTGTCCCCCAAACCACCCCGATCCCACCCAAAAACATCCCCTCCGTTGACTCATCCTTATGCTAACTGCCGAAAGTTGCTCACCTTTTAATATAAGGGAGAAAGGATGGTGCAATGATAATTAAAAGACTGGATTCTTGTCAGACTCCCGTACTAAGTATTGGCAACACCAAGCGAGAGAACCCTCAGTATAGGTTTGTCCATGGAAGCCATCTAGGGTTTAAGGAAGCACAAATGAACCTTATCAAAATTATGGTAAAAGTGCTGGAAAAGCTGGCAAATAATTTCCATGGTAGTGGTTATTTCAAATGCTCTGTGGCATACTTCTTTGAACTAGCCTGTTAAGTGGGCCCACACATAGTGGGGTGTAGAGAACTATGGTGGATTCCCAGCTGATGAAGCAAAGGATTCTTAAAGGAACAGGATGAAAAGTGCCGATCCTGTATCAGTCTAAGACTGAAACAGGATCCACACTTTTCACTTGCCACACACATGTCCACTTCTCCTCTCCGGGGATAATAAAAACAAACCACTGGACTGACAGAGGGCCTGGCTCTGCCTCTCCCACCCCACACAAAAACGTTTCCTCCAGCGACTCATCCTTAAGCTAAATGGCAATAGGTGCTCTGCCTTTTAAAATAGTTGTGAAAGGAAGGTGGAATGATACTTAAAGGAGTGGCTTCTTGCCACGGACCAGTACCAATTATCGGCAACTCCAAGGGAGATTGGCCTAACCGTAGTTTTTTCTGTGGAAGCCAGCTTGGGTTTCAGGATGCACTGCCTAACCTTTTCACAATCATTGTGAAAGTTGCTGCAAAAACTGGCAAATAATACTCAATGTAGTGGTTATTTCCAAAGCTCTGCGGCATACTTCTTGGAACTAGCCAGTTACCTGGGCCCACGCTCAGGGAGGTCTAGAGAACCATGGTGGATTCCCAACTGATGAATTAAAGGATTCCAAAAGGAACAGGCTCAAAAGCGGAGATACTGTTTCAGACTGAAACAGGATCCAAAGTTTTCACCTGCCACATACATGCCCGCTTCTCCTCTCTGGGAATAATAAAAACAAACCACCGGACTGACAGAGGGCCTGCCCTCCCACACACACCCAACCCCACACAAAAAGCCGCTCCAGTGACTCATCTTTATGCTAACTGGCTAAAGGTGCACTGCCTTTTAAAATAATGGAGAAAAGACGGTGGAATTGTACTTAAAAAAAATGGCTTCTTGCCAGGCTCCAGTAAAATGTATCGGTACACCAAGGGAGCTAGGCCTCAGCATAGTTTTGTCCGTGGCAGCCTGCTTGGGTTTAAGGAGGCACAGATGAACCTTATCACAATTATGGTCAAAGGTGCTGCAAAAACTGGCAAACAATTCTCAACGTAGTGGTTATTTCAAAAGCTCTACGGCATACATCTTGGAACTAGCCAGTTACCTGGGCCCACACATAGAGGGGTCTCGACAGCCATGGTGGATTCCCAGCTGATGAATCAAAGGATTCGTAAAGGAACTGGCTGAAAAGTGCGGATCCTGTTTCAGTCTAAGACTGAAACAGGATCCGTACTTTTCACCTGCCACACACATGCCCACCTCTCCTCTTTGGGCATAATAAAGACAAACCACCAGACAGACAGAGAGCCTTCCCCTCAACGCACCACCCGACCCCACTCAAAAACGTCCCCTCCAGCAACTCATTCTTATGATAACTGGAAAAAGGTGTTCTGCCTTTTAAAATGATGGAGAAAGGATGGTGGAATGACTCTTAATAGCATGGCTTCTTGCCAGGCTCCAGTACCAACTATCGGCAACACCAAGTGAACTAGGCCTCAGCATAGTTTTGTCTGCCCCAGCCATCTTGGGTTGAAGGAGGCACGGACGAACCTTATCACAATTATGGTGAAAGGTGGTGCAAAAACTAGCAAATAATTCTCAACGTAGTGGTTATTTCAAAAGCTCTGTGGCATACTTCTTGGAACTAGCCAGTTACCTGGGCCCACGCATAGAGGTCTTTAAAGAACCATGGTGTATTCCCAGCTGATGAATCAAACGATTCTTTTTTGTTTGTTTGTTTGTTTGTTTGTTAGCTCATTATGGGGGTACAAAAGATCAGGCTATATACATTCCCCATGCCTCCCCTTTCCCCCGATTCTGAGCTTCAATTTTGTCCATTCCCTAGTCAGTGCACATCACATTCATCATGTAGCTGTGCACCCCTCCTCTCCCCCACCCCATCCCCCCCAGTTAGAACTTGAAGGGTGTCCATTCCCCAGGCAGTGCACATCACATTCATCAAGTAGGTATACACCCATCCCTTCCACCCGGCCCCAACCTCTGTCCGATACCCAATTGGTGTTGTTCCCAAATGTGCACTCAGGGAAACCAATTTGCTGGTGAGTACATGTGGTGCTTATTTTTCCATTCTTGGGATACTTCACTTAATAGAATGGGATCCAGCTCTCTCCAGGAGAACCAAAGAGATGCCATATCGCCATTATTTCTAATAGCTGAGTAATATTCCATGGTATACATATACCACATTTTGCTAATCCATTCATGAATTGATGGGCATTTGGGTTGTTTCCACATCTTTGTGATTGTGAATTGTGCTGCTATAATCATTCAGGTGCAGGTGTCTTTTTTATAGAATGACTTTTGTTCTTCTGGGTAGATGTCCAATAATGGAATTGCTGGATCGAATGGTAGGTCTACTTGAATCTGTTTAAGGTATCTCCACATTGCTTTCCACAGGGGCTGCACTAGTTTACAGTCCCACCAGCAGTGTATGAATGTACCTATCTCCCCACACCCACACCAACATGTATAGTTTTGGGACTTTTTGATAAAGGCCATTCCCACTGGAGTTAAGTGATATCTCATTGTGGTTTTGATTTGCATTTCCCTGATGATTAGAGATGTTGAACACTTTTTCATATGTTTGTTAGCCATTTTTATATCTTCTTTTGAAAAATTTCTATTTATGTCCTTTGCCCACTTTTTGATACGGTTGTTTGATTTTTTCTTACTGATTTTCCTGAGTTCTAAATAGATTCTTGTTATCAGTCCTTTATCTGATGTGTAGTATGGGAAAATTTTTTCCCATTCTGTAGGTTGTCCATTTACTCTCGTGACTGTTTCTTTGGCTGTGCAGAAGCTTTTTAATTTGATCAGGTCCCATTTATTTATTTTTGTTGTTGCTGTGATTGCTTTAGGGGTCTTCTTCATAAATTCTTTGCCTAGGCCAATGTCTGTAAGAGTCTTTCCTACATTTTCTTCTAGAATTCTAATAGTTTCTGACCTTAGGTTTAAGTCTGTTAACCACTGTGATTTGATTTTTGTGAGGGGTGAGAGTTATGTGTCCTGTTTTAGTCTTCTACATGTGGATATCCAGTTTTCCCAGCACCATTTATTAAATAAGGAATCTTTTCCCCAGAGTACGTTTTTGTCTGCTTTGTCAAAGATTAGATGGCTATATGAGGATGGTTTTATATTGGGATTTTCTGTTCTGTTCCACTGGTCTGTGTCCCTGCACTTGTGCCAGTACCAGGCTGTTTTAAGAACCACAGCCTTGTAGTATAGTTTGAAGTCTGGCAAATTAATACTTCCCATTTTGTTTTTGTTGTTTAAGATTGCTTTTGCTAAACGGGGTCTTCCCTGGTTCCATACAAAGCGTAAAATTATTTTTCCTATGTCTGTGAAAAAAGATGTTGGTAATTTAATAAGGATTGCATTGAATCTGTAGATAACTTTGGGCAGTATAGACATTTTAACAATGTTGATTCTACCGATCCATGAGCATGGTATGGTTTTCCACCTATTTACATGTTCTGCAATTTCCTTCCTCAGTGTTTCATAGTTCTCCCTATAGAGGTCCTTTACCTCCTTAGTTAAATAAATTCCTAGGTATTTTATTTTCTTTGTTGCTATTTTGAAGGGTATTGAGTCCTTAATTTGGTTTTCCATTTGACTGTTATTGGCATATATGAATGCCTCTGATTTGTGTGTATTGATTTTGTATCCTGAGACTTTACTGAATTCATTGATCAATTCCAGGAGTCTCTTGGTTGAAACCTTGGGGTTTTATAGATATAACATCATATCATCAGCAAAGAGTGAGAGTTTGATCTCTTCTGTCCCTATTTCAACTCCCTTGATTCTGCTCTCTTGCCTGATAGCTCTTGCAAGGACTTCCAATACTATGTAGAAAAGTAATGGGGACAGTGGTAAGCCTTGTCTGGTTCCAGTTTGAAGTGGGAATGCTTTCAGTTTTTCCCCATTCAGTATGATGTTGGCTGAGGGTTTGTCATATATGGCTTGTATCATTTTTATATAGGCCCCATCTATGCCTATTTTGTTAAGTGTTCTTATCATAAAAGGGTGTTGAATTTTGTCAAATGCTTTCTCTGCATCTATTGAGAGGATCATCTGATCTTTATTTTTGCTTCTATTTATGTGATGAATTACATTCCCATATGTCAAACCATCCCTGCATCTCTGGGATGAAGCCCACTTGGTCGTGATGGATTATTTTTTTGATAAGCACTTGGATTCGATTTGTTAGAATTTTATTGAGAATTTTTGCATCTATATTCATAAGAGAAATTGGTCTATAGTTCTCTGTTTTAGTTGCATCCTTTCCTGGATTTGGTATCAGGATTATGTTGGCTTGGTAAAAAGTGTTGGGGAGAATCCCATCCTTCTCTATATTGGAGAATAGTTTATGTACGATGGGCACCAGTTCTTCTTTGTAGGTATGGTAGAATTCAGGTGTGAACCCATCTGGTCCAGGGCTTTTCTTTTTGGGAAGGTTTTTTATTGCTGTTTCAATTTCAGATCTAGATATCGGTCTATTCAGGAATTCTATTTCTTCCTGGTTGAGCCTGGGAAGGCTGTGTGTTTATAAGAATTTGTCCATTTCCTCCAGGTTTTCTAATTTGTGTGCATAAAGATTTTTGTAGAATTCATAGATGATATCATGTATCTCTGTGGCATCAGTCGTGATTACTCCTTTCGTGTTCCTGATCGAGGTTATAAGAGATTTTTCTTTTCTGCTCTTGGTTAGTTTAGCCAGAAGTGTGTCAATTTTGTTTATTTTTTCAAAGAACCAACTTTTGGTTTTATTAATCTCCGTTATGGTTTGGTTTAATCTCCCTTATGCTCCCTTATGGTCCTTTTCATTTAGTTCTGATTTAATCTTAATAATTTCCTTCTGCTGGGTTTGGGTTTGGTCTCTTCTTTCTTCTCCAGCTCTTTGAGTCTATTCATTAGATTGTCTATTTGTAAGTTTTCTGTCTTTTTGGTATAGGCATTTATGGAAATAAATTTTCCTCTCAGGACTGCTTTAGCTGTGTCCCACAGATTTTGATAAGTTGTATCTCCTTTGTCGTTTAATTCAAAGAATCTTTTGATTTCTGACTTGATTTCTTCATTTATAAAATGATTGTTCAGGAGAAGGTTATTTAGCTTCCATGACTTTGAGTAGAAATGAGGATTTCTGTTAGGGTTCATTGTTACTTTTATTCCACTGTGATCCGAGAAGCTGCATGGTATTATTTCTATATTTTTAAATTTTTTAAGACATTCTTTATGTCCTAAGATATGGTCAATCTTGGAGAATGTCCCATGAGCTGATGAGAAGAACTTATATTCAGTGGTATTTGGGTAGAATGTCCTGTAGATGTCAGTCAGGCCCATTTGTTCTAGCATTCTATTTACGTCCAATATTTCTTTGTTTATTTTTTGTTTGGAGGATCTGTCTTGAACTGTCAGTGGCGTGTTAAAATCTCTGGCTACTAAAGTGTTGTTATCTATCATTTGGTTCAGATCAAGTAGGGTTTGCTTTATGAATCTGGGTGCACCTAGATCGGGTGCATATATGTTAAGTATAGTTATGTCTTCTTGTTGAATTGTACCCTTCACCAGTATATAGTAACCATCTTTGTCTTTCTTTACTTTTGTTGATTTAAAAACTACGTTATCGGAGATTAGAACTGCCACGCCAGCTTTCTTTTGGGTTCCATTTGCTTGGAATATTGATTTCCACCCTTTTATTTTCAGTCTAAATGCATCCTTGCAGGTTAGATGAGTTTCCTGAAGACAGCAGATACTTGGCTTATATCTTTTTTATCCATTGGGCCAGTCCATGTCTCTTGAGTGGGGAATTCAATCCATTCACATTTAATGAGAGAACTGATAAGCGAGACAGATTGCTGTTCCTCATGTTGGGTTGAATTTCATTGATCTGTTTTCTCTCTTGAGCCATTATGATAACTGTGTTTTCATATTTATCTCTTGATTAGTGTTACATTCGAGGGTCCTTCTTGTGCTGGACCACGTGTAACTCTGTTTTGAATACTTCTTGGAAAGCTGCTCTTGTCTTGGTGAATTCTCTGAGTTTTTGTTTATCTGAGAATGTCTGAATTTCACCTTCATATATAAAACTGAGCTTATCTGGGTACAGGATTCTAGGCTGGGCATTATTCTGTTTCAGAAGAGTGAGAATGGGGCTCCAATCTCTTCTTGCTTGTAAGGTTTCAGTTGAGAAATCTGGCGTGATTCGGATGGGCTTTCCTTTGTATGTTACTTGTTTCTTTCTCCTTACAGATTGAAGAAGGGCCTCGTTAGTGGATATTTTGGTCAGTCTGATAACTACATGACGTGGTGTCTTCCTATTTGGTATGAATCTCTCAGAGGTTCTTTGAGCTTCTTGAACCTGTGTATCTAGAGATTTGGCAAGGCCTGGGAAATTTTCCTCAATTATATCTTCAGATACTTTATTCAACCCTTGCTTATTGTCTTCTTCACCCTCAGGAATGCCGATAACTCTCACGTTAGGCTTCTTCACATAATCCCACATTTCTTGTAGACTATGATTATTTCTCATGTTTCTTTGTTTTAACTCTGTGACTGCCTTATTTAATTGGAAAGTGTTATCTTCGATCTCTGAGATTCTTTCTTCTGTTTGATCTACCCTGCTCTTGAGACTTTCCACTGTGTTTTGTAGCTCCTTGAATAAATTTTTCATTTCCAGGAGTTCAGTTTGATTTTTCTTCAGTATTTCAATTTCTTTGGTGAATTTTTCTTCCAAGTCCTGGATCTTTTTTGTGGTTTCTTTGTGTTGATTATCCATTTTTTCTTGCATAATGTTCAGCGTATTTATGATCCATGTTTGAAATTCTTCCTGTGACATGTTGCTATTTGGAATCTGCTTTGTGTTAATTGGTGGAGAACTAGTAATCCTCTTTGAGGGCATGGTTTCAGCTTGATTCTTTATACTCCTAGAGTTCCTTCGCTGAGCCCTTCCCATCTGAATGAATCCTTAAGATCCCTTCTTTCAGCTTTAGTCTGGATAGGGGCACACTGTGAGTGCCAGGTAAGCTGCCTCCTCTGTCACTAGGGGGAGCCCTTCACATATTGTTCAGGATTTTGCTAGCTCCGCTGGGGGGGCTGCCCCTCTTCCTCTCCCGAGGTGGCTTCTGTCTCTCTCTGTGAGAAAGATAGTGGATAGGGAGAGTGGAGCGGTGCCCTCATTCGCCCAACGCCCCAGCCACTGCAGTTCCCGCGGGCGATGGTCTGCCCCACCCCAATGTCTGCAAGGTCCACGCTCTACTCTCTCGTGACTGGGGAACCACTCAGTGTTCACACAAAGGTGGAGCTCCTAGTCAGGGTCCGTGGACTAGGGAAGGGAGCCGCCCAGGGAGCCGCCCGGTACCCAATCGCTCCTCAGCGTTTAGGCTGTGGACCCCGACAATGGCGGCCGCCCGTCTGCAGATCACTGTCACTGGGGTTGAATGCTCAGGGACCGGCAGAGGCCAGAGGAGCCGGGGACCGGGAGAATCCAGCCGCCCACCTATACGAGGCAGTTTGGCATCTGCTAGAGCCGGGACCAAAGCAGCCCCACCGCCCGCGTATAGGAGACAGTTGCTAGGTGCGTCAGCTGCGCACAGCACTCCAGGGTCCAAAATGCCTCCTGCCAATGTCTCCTCTCTGCAGAGCCCCACATCTCCCGTGGCGATTCTGCACCGACTTCAGGCAGATCCTCAATTGAGTGGGTGTGGAGGTCAGAGGGGGAACAAGATGCTTTCCTGTGGGGCTGAACCCACCCCACTCTCTGGTGAGGTGGGTACAGCTGTCCCGTGCTCCCTTCTCTATTGGCCATCCCGCACTCTCCAGATTTTGGTGATTTATTTCCCTAATCACCTCAGTCTTTTCTTGCTCTCTCTCTCTGTCCCACGCTGATTCTCCATGGATTCACACCACCGTTCTTGTGGGGAAGTGAACCTCTAGGGTTGTGGGCAGTGGGAGACCCATGCCTTCCACTCCAGGAGCACGAATCCAGGAGGTCACCACCATTCCACCATCATTGAGAATGAATCAAAGGAGTCTTAAAGGAACGGGCTGAAAAGTGCGGATCCTGTTTCAGTCTAAGTCTGAAACAGGATCCGCACTTTTCACCTGCCACACACATGCCCACTTCTCCTCTCTGGGCATAATAAAAACAAACCACTGGACTGACAGAGGGCTTGCCAACCCCACACACACCACATGACCCCACACAAAAACGTCCCCTCCAGTGACTCATTATTATGCTAACTGGCAAACGGTGCTATGCCTTTTAAAATAATGGAAAAAGGATGGTGGAATGATACTTGAAAGACTGGTTTTATTCCACGCTCCCGTACCAAGTATCGGCAACACCAAGTGAGCTAGGCCTCAGCATAGTTTTTTCCCTGGCAGCCATCTTGGGATTAAGGAGGCAGAGAAGTACCTTGTCACAATTATGGTGAAAGGTGCTGCAAAAACTGGCAAATAATTCTCCACGTAGTGGTTATTTCAAAAGCTCTATGGCATACTTCTTGGAACCAGCTAGTTACCTGGGGCCACGCATAGAGGGTTATAGAGAACCATGGTGGATTCATGGAAGAAGAGTCAAATGATTCTTAAAGGAACGGGCAGAAAATGTGGATCCTGTTTCAGTCTAAGACTAAAACAGGATCTGCACTTTTCACCTGCTGCACACATGCCAACTTCTCCTCTCTGAGGATTAAAAAAAAAAACACTGGACTGGCAGAGCGCCTGCCCCCTCACACACCACCTGACCCCACACAACAACGTGCCCTCCAGCAACTCATTTGCTAACTGGCAAAAGGTGCTCTGCCTTTTAAAACAATGGAAAAAGGTTGGTGGAATGATACTTAAAAGACTGGCTTCTTGCCAGGCTCCAGTACCAAGTATAGGCAATACCAAGTGAGGTAGGCCTCAGCATGGTTTTGTCCATGGCAGCCAGCTTGGTTTAAGGAGGCAGAGACGAACCTTGTCACAATTATGGTGAAAGGTGCTGCAAAAACTGGCAAATAATTCTCCACGTAGTGGTTATTTCAAAAGCTCTGCAGCATAATTCTTGGAAGTATCCAGTTAAAGGGTCCCACGCATTGAGGGGTCCAGAGAACCATGGTAGATTGCCAGGTGATGAATCAAAGGATTCTTAAAGAAACGGGCTGAAAACTGCTGATCCTCTTTCACCCTAAGACTGAAAGAGGATCAGCACTTTTCACCTGCCACACACATGCCCACTTCTCCTCTCTGGGCCTAATAAAAACAAACCGCCAGACTGAAAGATGCCCTGACCCCCAAACACCACCCGACCCCACAAAAAAAGTCCCTTCCAGCGACTCATTCTTATGCTAACTGCCAAAAGGTGCTCTGCCATTTAAAATAGTGGAGAAAGGATCATGGAATGATACTTAAAAAACTGGCTTCTTGCCAGGGTCCAGTACCAAGTATTGGCAACACCAAGTGAGCTATGCCTCAGCATAGTGTTTTCCATGGCAGCCATCTTGTGTTTAAGGATGCAGAGGCGAATCTTAACACAATTATTGTGAAAGGTGCTGCAAAAACTGGCAAATAATTCTCACCGTAGTAGTTATTTCAAAAGCTCTGCGGTATACTTCTTGGAACCAGCCAGTTTACTGGGCGCACTCATAGAAGGGTCTATAGAACCTTGGTAGAGTCCCAGCTGATGAATCAAATGATTCTTAAAGGAACAGGCTGAAAACTGCGGATCCTGTTCAGTCTAAGACTGAAACAGGATCTGCCCTTTTCACCTGCCACACACATACCCACTTCTCCTCTCTGGGGATAATAAAAACAAATCACCAGACTGACAGAGGGCCTGCCCCTCCACCACCCCCTGACTCGACATAAAAACATCCCCTCCAGCAACTCATTCTTATGCTCACTGGTGAAAGGTGCTCTGCCTTTTAAAATAATGGAGAAAGGATGGTGGAATGATAAATGAAAGAGTGGTCTCTTGCCAGGCTCCAATACCAAGTATCAGCAACACCAAGTTAGCTAGGCCTCACCATAGTTTTTTCCGTCGCAGCCATCTTGGATTTAAGGAGGGAGAGATGAACCTTATCACAATTATCGTGAAAGGTGCTGCAAAAACTGGCAAATAACTCTCAATGTAGTGTTTATTTCAAAAGCTCTGTGACATACTTCTTGGAACAAGCCAGTTACCTGTGCCCACGCATAGAGGGGTCTAAGACTGAAACAGGATCCACACTTTTCAACTGCCACACACATGCCCACTTCTCCTCTCTGGGGATAATATAAACAAACCACCATACTGACAGATGGTCTGCCTCCCACCACCCCCCCAACCCCACACGAAAACCTACCCTCCAGTGACTGATCCTTATGCTAAATGGTGAAAGGTGTTCTGCCTTTGTAAATAATGGAAAAAGGATGGTGCAATGATACTTAGAAGAATGGCTTCTTGCCAGGCTCCAGGATCAAGTATCGGCCACACCAAGTGAGCTGGGCCTCAGCATAGTTTTTCCATGGAAGCCCTCTTCGTTTCAAGGAGACAGAGATGAACCTTATCACAATTATGGTGAAAGGTGCTGCAAAAACTGGCAAATAATTCTCAACATAGTAATTAGGGTTAGGGTTAGGGTTTAGGGTTAGGGTTAGGGGTTGGGGTTGGGGTTAGGGTTAGGGTTGGGTTGGGTTAGGGTTAGGGTTAGGGGTAGGGTTAAGGGTTAAGGGTTAGGGGTTGGGGTTGGGGTTGGGGTTAGGGGTTAGGGTTAGGGGTTAGGGTTAGGGTTTAGGGTTGGGGTTAGGGGTTAGGGTTAGGGGTTGGGGTTAGGGTTAGGGTTTAGGGTTAGGGTTAGGGTAGGGTTAGGGTAAGAGTTAGGGTTAGGGTTAGGGTAGGGGTTAGGGTTGGGGTTAGGGTTAGGGTTAGGGGTTAGGGTTAGGGTTGGGGTTAGGGGTTAAGGGTTAGGGTCAGGGTCAGGGTTAGGATTAGGGGTTAGGGTTAGGGGTTAGTGTTTGGGGTTAGGGTTAGGGGTTAGGGTTAGGGTTAGTGTTTAGGGTTAGGGATAGGGGTTGGGGTTGGGGTGAGGGTTAGGGTTAGGGGTTAGGGTTAGGGGTTAGGATTAGTGGTTTCGGTTAGGGTTAGGGGTTAGGGGTAGGGGTAGGGGTAGGGTTAGGGGTTCGGGTTGGGGTTGGGTTTGGGGTTAGGGTTAGGGTTAGGGTTGGGTTAGGGTTAGAGTTAGGGTTGGGTTGCATTAGGGTTAAGGGTTAGGGGTTAGGGTTAGGGTTAGGGTAGGGGTAAGGGGTTAGGGTTAGGGGTTAGGGTTAGGGTTGGGGCTAGGGTTAGTGTTAGGGCTAGGGCTAGGGCTAGGGTTAGGGCTAGGGCTAGGGGTTAGGGTTAGGGGTTAGGGTTAGGGTTAGGGGTTAGGGTTAGGGTTAGGGGTTAGGGTTAGGGTTAGGGGTTGGGGTTGGGGTTAGGGGTTGGGGTTGGGGTTAGGG
>NW_027182819.1:1192500-1305000 GCF_041146395.1 Eulemur rufifrons | reverse complement strand
TTAGGTTAGTGTCAGCGTTAGGTCTAGTCGTGAGGGTAAGGTTTAGGGTTAGCTTTAAGAGCTAGGGTTAGGTTTAATGTTTAGGATTAGGATTAGGGTTAAGGGTTAGGGTAAGGCTTAGGGGTTAGGGTGAAGTGTTAGGGTCAAGGGTTAGGGTTTTTGTTAGGCATAACGTTGGGGTTAGAAGTAAGGGTTACTGTCAGTGTTAGGGTTGTAGGTAGGGTTACGGTTAGGGTTAGCGGTTTAGAATTAGGGTTAGGGATTAGGTGTCACAGTGATGATTAGGAGATAGGGTTAGAATTATGGGATAGGGGTTGTTCTCAGGAAATGGGTTATGCATTAATGTTAGGATAAGAGGTTAAAGTTAGGGGCACGGTGAGGTTTACGTGTTAAGGGGAGAAATAGGAACAGGGTTGGGTGTTATGTTCAGGGTTAGGGTTATCTGTTAAAGGTATTGTTTATGCTTAGCGCACGGGCCCTGTCTGCATTAGGCGGGCGGGGGGAGTTTAGGGGGTTGGGATTGTACCCGGGAACCCACTCTATCATACTCTGGGTATGGGCCCGTGGGTTTCATGCAGGACACAGTGGTAGAGCCTCCTTTCACGCATGGCATGGGAGGATTGCAGGCTTTCTAAACTCTTAGAAAGCAAGAAGTCTGAGAATTAGATTTAGGGTTAGGATTATGGCTAGGGTTAAGGATGAAGTTTAGTGTTAGGGTGAGGGCTTAGGGTTAGGGATTAGGGTTAGGGTTAAAGGTTACTCTTAGGTTTAACGGTTACACTTTGGTTTCGCGTTCAGGTTTACGGTTAGGGTTAAGATGAAGGGTTAGGGTTAGGTACAGGGTTAGGGTTAAGTGTTAGGTTTAGGGTTGAAGATTAGGATTAGGGTTAGGATTAAAGGTTAGCGTGAGAGTTAACGCTTAGGGTTAAGGTTAAGAGTTAGGGTTTAGGGTTAGGGTTAGGGTTAGGGTTAGAGTTATGTGCTATGGTTTGTGTTAGAGGTTAGGGTTAGGTTTACTGGTCACGGTGGGTTACGTTTAGGGGTTAGCATTAGGGTTAGGGTTAAGGGATAGGATTAGGGTTAAGTGTTGGGCTTAGGGTTAGGGTTTAGTGTTAGGGTTATCATTAAGGATTAGGTTAAGGGTCAGGGTTAAATGCTTGGGTGCGGGTAATGGTTAGGGTCAGGGTTATGGTTCACGGATAGGGTTAGTGTTAAGGGTTACGGGTAGGTTTAGGGTTCAGGGTTAGAGTTAGCATTAGGGCTTAACGTTAGGATTAGGCGGTTGGTTAGATTTAGTGTTAGATCTAGGCGTTAGGGTAAGGGCTAGCGTTAGGGTTAAGAGATAGGGTTAGGTTTAATGCTTAGGATTAGGGTTAGGGTTTGGGGGTAAAGTAAGTGTTAGGGGTTAGGTTTAAGGATCAAAGGTTAAGGTTAGGGTTAGGGTTTTTGTTAGGCGTAGCGTTGGGGTTAGAAGTAAGGGTTACTGTCAGTGTTAGGGTTGTAGGTAGGGTTACGGTTAGGGTTAGCGGTTTAGAATTAGGGTTAGGGATTAGGTGTCACAGTGATGACTAGGAGATAGGGTTAGAATTATGGGATAGGGGTTGTTCTCAGGAAATGGGTTATGCATTAACGTTAGGATAAGAGGTTAAAGTTAGGCGCACGGTGAGGTTTACGTGTTAAGGGGAGAAATAGGAACAGGGTTGGGTGTTATGTTCAGGGTTAGGGTTATCTGTTCAAGGTATTGTTTATGCTTAGCGCACGGGCCCTGTCTGCATTAGGCGGGCGGGGGGAGTTTAGGGGGCTGGGATTGTACCCGGGAACCCACTCGATCATACTCTGGGTATGGGCCCGTGGGTTTCATGCAGGACACAGTGGTAGAGCCTCCTTTCACGCATGGCATGGGACGATTACAGGCTTTCTAAACTCTAAGAAAGCAAGAAGTCTGAGAATTAGATTTAGGGTTAGGATTCTGGTTAGGGTGAAGGGTGAAGTTTAGTGTTAGGGTGAGGGCTTAGGGTTAGGGCTTAGGGTTAGGGTTAAAGGTTACTCTTAGGTTTAACGGTTACACTTTGGTTTAGGGTTGAGGTTTACGGTTAGGGTTAAGATGAGGAGTTAGGGTTTGGTACAGGGTTAGGGTTAAGTGTTAGGTTTAGGGTTGAAGATTAGGATTAGGGTTAGGATTAAAGGTTAGCGTGAGAGATAACGCTTAGGGTTAAGGTTAAGAGTTAGGGTTTAGGGTTAGGTTTAGGGTTAGGGTTAGTTTTAGGGTTAGAGTTATGTGCTATGGTTTGTGTTAGAGGTTAGGGTTAGGTTTACTGGTCACGGTGAGAATTATGTTTAGGGGTTAGCATTAGGTTTAGGGTTAAGGGATAGGATTAGGGTTAAGTGTTGGGCTTAGGGTTAGGGTTTAGTGTTAGGGTTATCATTAAGGATTAGGGGTAGGGTCAGGGTTAAATGCTTTGGTGCGGGTAATGGTTAGGGTCAGGGTTAAGGTTCACGGATAGGGTTCGTGTTAAGGGTTACGGGTAGGTTTAGGGTTCAGGGTTAGAGTTAGCATTAGGGCTTAAGGTTAGGATTAGGCGGTAGGTTAGATTTAGGGTTAGATCTAGGCGTTAGGGTAACGGCTAGCGTTAGGGTTAAGAGATAGGGTTAGGTTTAATGCTTAGGATTAGGGTTAGTGTTTGGGGTTAAAGTAAGTGTTAGGGGTTAGGTTTAAGGATCAAAGGTTAGGGTTATTTTTAGCTGTAGTGTTAGGGTTAGGGATAAGTGTTCCCATTAGCATTAAGGGTCTTCCTTACTGTAGGGTTAAGGGTTAGGCTTAGAGTTAAAGGTGAAGATTAGGGTCAGTGTTAAGATTTAGGGTGAGGGTTAACGGTTAGGGTAAAGGTTAAGCGTTAGGGTTAGGGATTAGTGATTAGGGTTTTTGGTTAGTGTTAGGGTTAGTGGTTAGGAGTTAGTGTTTTATGAAGGGGTATGGTTAGAATTAGGATTGGGGTTAGAGTTAGGGTGAGGTATGGGGGTAAGGTTTAGGGGTTAGTTTTAGGCTAAAAGGATAGGATTAGGGTTACGTGTTCGGCTTAGGTTTAGGGTTAAAGTTTACTGCTAGGGTTAGGGATAGGGTTCAGGGTTAGCTTTAGGGGTTCTGGTTAGGGTTAGGTGTTAGGTTAGTGTCAGGGTTAGGTCCAGTCGTGAGGGTAAGGTTTAGGGTTAGCTTTAAGAGCTAGGGTTAGGTTTAATGGTTAGGATTAGGATTAGGGTTAAGGGTTAGCGTAAGGCTTAGGGGTTAGGGTGAAGGGTTAGGGTCAAGGGTTAGGGTTTTTGTTAGGCATAGCGTTGGGGTTAGAAATAAGGTTTACTGTCAGTGTTAGGGTTGTAGGTAGGGTTACGGTTAGGGTTAGCGGTTAAGAATTAGGGTTAGGAATTAGGTGTCACAGTGATGACTAGGAGATAGGGTTAGAATTATGGGATAGGGTTTGTTCTCAGGAAATGGATTATGCATTAACGTTAGGATAAGAGGTTAAAGTTAGGCGCACGGTGAGGTTTACGTGTTAAGGGGAGAAATAGGAACAGTGTTGGGTGTTATGTTCAGGGTTACGGTTATCAGTTAAAGGTATTGTTTATGCTTAGCGCACGGGCTCTCTCTGCATTAGGCGAGCGGGGGGAGTTTAGGGGGCTGGGATTGTACCCGGGAACCCACTCGATCATACTCTGGGTATGGGCCCGTGGGTTTCATGCAGGACACAGTGGTAGAGCCTCCTTTCACGCATGGCATGGGAGGATTGCAGGCTTTCTAAACTCTAAGAAAGCAAGAAGTCTGAGAATTAGATTTAGGGTTAGGATTATGGTTAGGGTTAAGGATGAGGTTTAGTGTTAGGGTGAGGGCTTAGGGTTAGGGATTAGGGTTAGGGTTAAAGGTTACTCTTAGGTTTAATGGTTACACTTTGGTTTAGGGTTCAGGTTCACGGTTAGGGTTAAGATTAGGGGTTAAGGTTTGGTACAGGGTTAGGGTTAAGTGTTAGGTTTAGGGTTGAAGATTAGGATTAGGGTTAGGATTAAAGGTTAGCGTGAGAGTTAACGCTTAGGGTTAAGGTTAAGAGTTAGGGTTTAGGGTTAAGGTTAGGGTTAGGGTTAGTTTTAGGGTTAGAGTTATGTGCTATGGTTTGTGTTAGAGGTTAGGGTTAGGTTTACTTGTGACGGTTAGGGTTACGTTTAGGGGTTAGACTTAGGGTTAGGGTTAGGGTTAGGGTTAAGGGATAGGATTAGGGTTAAGTGTTGGGCTTAGGGTTAGGGTTTAGTGTTAGGGTTATCATTAAGGATTAGGGGTAGGGTCAGGGTTAAATGCTTGGGTGCGGGTAATGGTTAGGGTCAGGGTTAAGGTTCACAGATAGGGTTAGTGTTAAGGGTTACGGGTAGGTTTAGGGTTCATGGTTAGAGTTGGCATTAGGGCTTAAGGTTAGGATTAGGCGGTAGGTTAGATTTAGGGTTAGATCTAGGCGTTAGGGTAAGGGCTAGCGTTAGGGTTAAGAGATAGGGTTAGGTTTAATGCTTAGGATTAGGGTTAGGGTTTGAGGTTAAAGTAAGTGTTAGGGGTTAGGTTTAAGGATCAAAGGTTAGGGTTATTTTTAGCTGTAGTGTTAGGGTTAGGGATAAGGGATCCCATTAGCATTAAGGGTCTTCCTTACTGTAGGGTTAAGGGTTAGGCTTAGAGGTAAAGGTGAAGGTTAGGGTCAGTGTTAAGATTTAGGGTGAGGGTTAACGGTTAGGGTAAAGGTTAAGCGTTAGGGTTAGGGATTAGTGATTAGGGTTTTTGGTTAGTGTTAGGGTTAGCGTTTAGGAGTTAGTGTTTTATGAAGGGGTATGGTTAGAATTAGGATTGGGGTTAGAGTTAGGGTGAGGTATAGGGGTTAGGTTTAGGGGTTAGCTTTAGGGTAAAAGGATAGGATTAGGGTTACGGGTTGGGCTTAGGTTTAGGGTTAAAGTTTACTGCTAGGATTAGGGATAGGGTTCAGGGTTAGCTTTAGGGGTTCTGGTTAGGGTTAGGTGTTAGGTTAGTGTCAGGGTTAGGTCTAGTCGTGAGGGTAAGGTTTAGGGTTAGCTTTAAGAGCTAGGGTTAGGTTTAATGGTTAGGATTAGGATTAGGGTTAAGGGTTAGGGTAAGGCTTAGGGGTTAGGGTGAAGGGTTAGGGTCAAGGGTTAGGGTTTTGTTAGGCATAGCGTTGGGGTTAGAAGTAAGGGTTACTATCAGTGTTAGGGTTGTAGGTAGGGTTACGGTTAGGGTTAGCGGTTTAGAATTAGGGTTAGGGATTAGGTGTCACAGTGATGCCTAGGAGATAGGGTTAGAATTATGGGATAGGGGTTGTTCTCAGGGAATGGGTTATGCATTAACGTTAGGATAAGAGGTTAAAGTTAGGCGCACTGTGAGTTTTACGTGTTAAGGGGAGAAAGAGGAACAGGGTTGGGTGTTATGTTCAGGGTTAGGGTTATCTGTTAAAGGTATTGTTTATGCTGAGCGCACGGGCCCTGTCTGCATTAGGCGGGCGGGGGGAGGTTAGGGGGCTGGGATTGTACCCGGGAACCCACTCTATCATACTCTGGGTATGGGCCCGTGGGTTTCATGCAGGACACAGTGGTAGAGCCTCCTTTCACGCATGGCATGGGAGGATTGCAGGCTTTCTAAACTCTAAGAAAGCAAGAAGTCTGAGAATTAGATTTAGGGTTAGGATTCTGGTTAGGGTTAAGGATGAAGTTTCGTGTTAGGGTGAGGGCTCAGGGTTAGGGATTAGGGTAAGGGTTAAAGGTTACTCTTAGGTTTAACGGTTACACTTTGGTTTCGGGTTGAGGTTTACGGTTAGGGTTAAGATGAGGGGTTAGGGTTTGGTACAGGGTTAGGGTTAAGTGTTAGGTTTAGGGTTGAAGATTAGGATTAGGGTTAGGATTAAAGGTTAGCGTGAGAGTTAACGCTTAGGGTTAAGGTTAAGAGTTAGGGTTTAGGGTTAGGATTAGTGTTAGGGTTAGTTTTACGCTTAGAGTTATGTGGTATGGTTTGTGTTAGAGGTTAGTGTTAGGTTTACTGGTCACGGTTAGGTTTACGTTTAAGGGTTAGAGTTAGGGTTAGGTTTAGGGTTAAGGGATAGGGTTAGGGTTAAGTGTTGGGCTTAGGATTAGGGTTCAGTGTTAGGGTTATCATTAAGGATTAGGGGTAGGGTCAGGGTTAATGCTTGGGTGAGGGTAACGGTTAGGGGTGGGTTAAGGTTCACGGATAGGGTTAGTGTTAAGGGATACGGGTAGGTTTAGGGTTCAGGGTTAGAGTTAGCATTCGGGCTTAAGGTTAGGATTAGGCGGTAGGTTAGATTTAGGGTTAGATCTAGGCGTTAGGGTAAGGGCTAGCGTTAGGGTTAAGAGATAGGGTTAGGTTTAATGCTTAGGATTAGGGTTAGGGTTTGGGGTTAAAGTAAGTGTTAGTGGTTAGGTTTAAGGATCAAAGGTTAGGGTTATTTTTAGCTGAAGTGTTAGGGTTAGGGACAAGGGATCCCATTAGCATTAAGGGTCTTCCTTACTGTAGGGTTAAGGGTAAGGCTTAGAGTTAAAGGTTAAGGTTAGTGTCAGTGTTAAGATTTAGGGTGAGGGTTAACGGTTAGGGAAAAGGTTAAGCGTTAGGGTTAGGGATTAGTGATTAAGGTTTTTCGTTAGTGTTAGGGTTAGCGGTTAGGAGTTAGTGTTTTATGAAGGGGTATGGTTAGAATTAGGATTGGGTTTAGAGTTAGGGTGAGGTATAGGGGTTAGGTTTAGGGGTTAGTTTTAGAGTAAAAGGATAGGATTAGGGTTACGCGTTGGGCTTAGCTTTAGGGTTAAAGTTTACTGCTAGGGTTAGGGATAGGGTTCAGGGTTAGCTTTAGGGGTTCTGGTTAGGGTTAGGTGTTAGGTTAGTGTCAGGGTTAGGTCTAGTCATGAGGGTAAGGTTTAGGGTTAGCTTTAAGAGCTAGGGTTAGGTTTAATGGTTAGGATTAGGATTAGGGTTAAGGGTTAGCGTAAGGCTTAGGGGTTAGGGTCAAGGGTTAGGGTATTTGTTAGGCATAGCGTTGGGGTTAGAAGTAAGGGTTACTGTCAGTGTTAGGGTTGTAGGTAGGGTTACGGTTAGGGTTAGCGGTTTAGAATTAGGGTTAGGGATTAGGTGTCACAGTGATGACTAAGAGATAGGGTTAGAATTATGGGATAGGGGTTGTTCTCAGGAAATGGGTTATGCATTAACGTTAGGATAAGAGGTTAAAGTTAGGGGCACGGTGAGGTTTACGTGTTAAGGGGAGAAATAGGAACAGGGTTGGGTGTTATGTTCAGGGTTAGGGTTATCTGTTAAAGGTATTGTTTATGCTTAGCGCACGGGCCCTGTCTGCATTAGGCGGGCGGGGGGAGTTTAGGGGGTTGGGATTGTACCCGGGAACCCACTCTATCATAATCTGGGAATGGACCCGTGGGTTTCATGCAGGACACAGTGGTAGAGCCTCCTTTCACGCATGGCATGGGAGGATTGCAGGCTTTCTAAACTCTAAGAAAGCAAGAAGTCTGAGAATGAGATTTAGGGTTAGGATTATGGTTAGGGTTAAGGATGAAGTTTAGTGTTAGGGTGAGTGCTTAGGGTTAGGGATTAGGGTTAGGGTTAAAGGTTACTCTTAGGTTTAACGTTTACACTTTGGTTTAGGGTTGAGGTTTACTGTTAGGGTTAAGATGAGGGGTTAGGGGTAGGTACAGGGTTAGGGTTAAGTGTTAGGTTTAGGGTTGAAGAATAGGATTAGGGTTAGGATTAAAGGTTAGCGTGAGAGGTAACGCTTAGGGTTAAGGTTAAGAGTTAGGGTTTAGGGTTAGGGTTAGGGTTAGGGTTCGATTTAGGGTTAGAGTTATGTGCTATGGTTTGTGTTAGAGGTTAGGGTTAGGTTTACTGGTCACGGTTAGGGTTACGTTTAGGGGTTAGCATTAGGGTTACTGTTAGGGTTAGGTTAAGGGATAGGATTAGGGTTAACTGTTGGGCTTAGGGTTAGGGTTTAGTGTTAGGGTTATCATTAAGGATTAGGGGTAGGGTCAGGGTTAAATGCTTGGGTGCGGGTAATGGTTAGGGTCAGGGTTAAGGTTCATGGATAGGGTTAGTGTTAAGGGTTATGGGTAGGTTTAGTGTTCAGGGTTAGAGTTAGCATTAGGGCTTAAGGTTAGGATTAGGCGATAGGTCAGATTTAGGTTTAGATCTAGGCGTTAGGGTAAGGGCTAGCGTTAGGGTTAAGAGATAGGGTTAGGTTTAATGCTTAGGATTAGGGTTAGGGTTTGGGGTTAAAGGAAGTGTTAGGGGTTAGATTTAAGGATCAAAGGTTAGGGTTATTTTTAGCTGTAGTGTTAGGGTTAGGGATAAGGGATCCCATTAGCCTTAAGGGTCTTCCTTACTGTAGGGTTAAGGGTTAGGCTTAGAGTTAAAGTTTCAGTTTAGGGTCAGTGTTAAGATTTAGGTTGAGGGTTAACGGTTAGGATAAAGGTTAAGCATTAGGGTTAGGGATTAGTGATTAGGGTTTTTGGTTAGTGTTAGGGTTAGCGGTTAGGAGTTAGTGTTTTATGAAGGGGTATGGTTAGAATTAGGATTGGGGTTAGAGTTAGGGTGAGGTATAGGGGTTAGAGTTAGGGGTTAGTTTTAGGGTAAAAGGATAGGATTAGGGTTACGGGTTGGGCTTAGGTTTAGGGTTAAAGTTTACTGCTAGGGTTAGTGATAGGGTTCAGACTAGGCTTTAGGTGTTCTGGTTAGGGTTAGGTGTTAGGTTAGTGTCAGGGTTAGGTCTAGTCGTGAGGGTAAGGTTTAGGGTTAGCTTTAAGAGCTAGGGTTAGGTTTAATGGTTAGGATTAGGATTAGGGTTAAGGGTTAGGGTAAGGCTTAGGGGTTAGGGTGAAGGGTTAGTGTCAAGGGTTAGGGTTTTTGTTAGGCATAGCGTTGGGGTTAGAAGTAAGGGTTACTGTCAGTGTTAGGGTTGTAGTTAGGGTTACGATTAGGGTTAGCGGTTTAGAATTAGGGTTAGGGATTAGGTGTCACAGTGATGACTAGGATATAGCGTTAGAATTATGGGATAGGGGTTGTTCTCAGGAAATGGGTTATGCATTAACGTTAGGATAAGAGGTTAAAGTTAGGCGCACGGTGAGGTTTACGTGTTAAGGGGAGAAATAGGAACAGGGTTGGGTGTTATGTTCAGGGTTAGGGTTATCTGTTAAAGGTATTGTTTATGCTTAGCGCACGGGCCCTGTCTGCATTAGGCGGGCGGGGGGAGTTTAGGGGGCTGGGATTGTACCCGGGAACCCACTCTATCATACTCTGGGTATGGGCCCGTGGGTTTCATGCAGGACACAGTGGTAGAGCCTCCTTTCACGCATGGCATGGGAGGATTGCAGGCTTTCTAAACTCTAAGAAAGCAAGAAGTCTGAGAAATAGATTTAGGGTTAGGATTATGGTTAGGGTTAAGGATGAAGTTTAGTGTTAGGGTGAGGGCTTAGGGTGAGAGATTAGGGTTAGGGTTAAAGGTTACTCTTAGGTTTAACGGTTACACTTTTGTTTAGGGTTGAGGTTTACGGTTAGGGTTAAGATGAGGGGTTAGGGTTAGGTACAGGGATAGGGTTAAGTGTTAGGTTTAGGGTTGAATATTAGGATTAGGGTTAGGATTGAAGGTTAGCGTGAGAGTTAACGCTTAGGGTTAAGGTTAAGTGTTAGGGTTTAGGGTTAGGGTTAGGGTTAGATTTAGGGTTAGAGTTATGTGCTATGGTTTGTGTTAGAGGTTAGGGTTAGGTTTACTGGTGACGGTTAGGGTTACGCTTAGGGTTTAGCATTAGGGTTAGGGTTAGGGTTAAGGGATAGGATTAGGGTTAAGTGTTGGGCTTAGGGTTAGGGTTTAGTGTTAGGGTTATCATTAAGGATTATGGGTAGGGTCAGGGTTAAATGCTTGGGTGCGGGTAATGGTTAGGGTCAGGGTTAAGGTTCACGGATAGGGTTAGTGTTAAGAGTTACGGGTAGGTTTAGCGTTCAGTGTTAGAGTTAGCATTAGGGCTTAAGGTTAGGATTAGGCGGTAGGTTAGATTTAGGGTTACATCTAGGCGTTAGGGTAAGGGCTAGCGTTAGGGTTAAGAGATAGGGTTAGGTTTGATGCTTAGGATTAGGGTTAGGGTTTGGGGTTAAAGTAAGTGTTAGGGGTTAGGTTTAAGGATCAAAGATTAGGGTTATTTTTAGCTGTAGTGTTAGGGTTAGGGATAAGGTGTCCCATTAGCATTAAGGGTCTTCCTTACTGTAGGGTTAAGGGTTAGGCTTAGAGTTAAAGGTTAAGGTTAGGGTCAGTGTTAAGATTTAGGGTGAGGGTTAACGGTTAGTGTAAAGGTTAAGCGTTAGAGTTAGGGATTAGTGATTAGGGTTTTTGGTTAGTGTTAGGGTTAGCGGTTAGGAGTTAGTGTTTTATGAATGGGTATGGTTAGAATTAGGATTGGGGTTAGAGTTAGGGTGAGGTATAGGGGTTAGGTTTAGGGGTTAGTTTTAGAGTAAAAGGATAGGATTAGGGATACGGGTTGGGGTTAGGTTTAGGGTTAAAGTTTACTGTTAGGGTTAGGGATAGGGTTCAGGATTAGCTTTAGGGGTTCTGGTTAGGGTTAGGTGTTAGGTTAGTGTCAGGGTTAGGTCCAGTCGTGAGGGTAAGGTTTAGGGTTAGCTTTAAGAGCTAGGATTAGGTTTAATGGTTAGGATTAGGATTAGGGTTAAGGGTTAGGGTAAGCCTTAGGGGTTAGGGTGAAGGGTTAGAGTAAAGGGTTTGGGTTTTTGTTAGGCATAGCGTTGGGGTTAGAAGTAAGGGTTACTGTCAGTGTTAGGGTTGTAGGTAGGGTTACAGTTAGGGTTATCGGTTTAGAATTAGGGTTAGGGATTAGGTGTCACAGTGATGACTAGGTGATAGGGTTAGAATTGTGGGATAGGGGTTGTTCTCAGGAAATGGGTTATGCATTAACTTTAGAATAAGAGGTTAAAGTTAGGCGCACGGTGAGGTTTACGTGTTAAGGGGAGAAATAGGAACAGGGTTGGGTGTTATGTTCAGGGTTAGGGTTATCTGTTAAAGGTATTGTTTATGCTTAGCGCACGGGCCCTGTCTGCATTAGGCGGGCGGGCGGGGGTAGGGGGCTGGGATTGTACCCGGGAACCCACTCTATCATACTCTGGGTATGGGCCCGTCGGTTTCATGCAGGACACAGTGGTAGAGCCTCCTTTCACGCATGGCATGGGAGGATTGCAGGCTTTCTAAACTCTAAGAAAGCAAGAAGTCTGAGAATGAGATTTAGGGTTAGGATTCTGGTTAAGGTGAAGGATGAAGTTTAGTGTTAGGGTGAGGGCTTAGGGTTAGGGCTTAGGGTTAGGGTTAAAGGTTACTCTTAGGTTTAACGGTTACACTTTGGTTTAGGGTTGAGGTTTACGGTTAGGGTTAAGATGAGGGGTTAGTGTTTGGTACAGGGTTAGGGTTAAGTGTTAGGTTTAGGGTTGAAGATTAGGATTAGGGTTAGGATTAAAGGTTAGCGTGAGAGATAACGCTTAGGGTTAAGGTTAAGAGTTAGGGTTTAGGGTTAGGATTAGGGTTAGGATTAGTTTTAGGGTTAGAGTTATGTGCTATGGTTTGTGTTAGAGGTTAGGGTTAGGTTTACTGGTCACGGTTAGGGTTACGTTTAGGGGGTAGCATTAGGGTTAGGTTTAGGTTAAGGGATAGGATTAGGGTTAAGTGTTGGGCTTAGGGTTAGGGTTTAGTGTTAGGGTTATCATTAAGGATTAGAGGTAGGGTCAGGGTTAAATGCTTGGGTGCGGGTAATGGTTAGGGTCAGGGTTAAGGTTCACGGATAGGGTTAGTGTTAAGGGTTACGGGTAGGTTTAGGGTTCAGGGTTAGAGTTAGCATTAGGGCTTAAGGTTAGGATTAGGCGGTAGGTTAGATTTAGGGTTAGATCTAGGCGTTAGGGTAAGGGCTAGCGTTAGGGTTAAGAGATAGGGTTAGGTTTAATGCTTAGGATTAGGGTTAGGGTTTGGGGTTAAAGTAAGTGTTAGGGGTTAGGTTTAAGGATCAAGGTTAGGGTTATTTTTAGCTGTAGTGTTAGGGTTAGGGATAAGGGATCCCATTAGCATTAAGGGTCTTCCTTACTGTAGGGTTAAGGGTTAGGCTTAGAGTTAAAGGTGAAGGTTAGGGTCAGTGTTAAGATTTAGGGTGAGGGTTAACGGTTAGGGTAAAGGTTAAGCGTTAGAGTTAGGGATTAGTGATTAGGGTTTTTGGTTAGTGTTAGGGTAAGCGGTTAGGAGTTAGTGTTTTATGAAGGGGTATGGTTAGAATTAGGATTGGGGTTAGAGTTAGGGTGAGGTATAGGGGTTAGGTTTAGGGGTTAGTTTTAGAGTAAAAGGATAGGATTAGGGATACGGGTTGGGGTTAGGTTAGGGTTAAAGTTTACTGCTAGGGTTAGGGATAGGGTTCAGGATTAGCTTTAGGGGTTCTGGTTAGGGTTAGGTGTTAGGTTAGTGTCAGGGTTAGGTCCAGTCGTGAGGGTAAGGTTTAGGGTTAGCTTTAAGAGCTAGGGTTAGGTTTAATGGTTAGGATTAGGATTAGGGTTAAGGGTTAGGGTAAGCCTTAGGGGTTAGGGTGAAGGGTTAGAGTCAAGGGTTAGGGTTTTTGTTAGGCATAGCGTTGGGGTTAGAAGTAAGGGTTACTGTCAGTGTTAGGGTTGTAGGTAGGGTTACAGTTAGGGTTAGCGGTTTAGAATTAGGGTTAGGGATTAGGTGTCTCAGTGATGACTAGGTGATAGGGTTAGAATTGTGGGATAGGGGTTGTTCTCAGGAAATGGGTTATGCATTAACTTTAGGATAAGAGGTTAAAGATAGGCGCACGGTGAGGTTTACGTGTTAAGGGGAGAAATAGGAACAGGGTTGGGTGTTATGTTCAGGGTTAGGGTTATCTGTTAAAGGTATTGTTTATGCTTAGCGCACGGGCCCTGTGTGCATTAGGCGGGCGGGAGGAGTTTAGGGGGCTGGGATTGTACCCGGGAACCCACTCTATCATACTCTGGGTATGGGCCCGTGGGTTTCATGCAGGACACAGTGGTAGAGCCTCCTTTCACGCATGGCATGGGAGGATTGCAGGCTTTCTAAACTCTAAGAAAGCAAGAAGTCTGAGAATTAGATTTAGGGTTAGGATTCTGGTTAGGGTGAAGGATGAAGTTTAGTGTTAGGGTGAGGGCTTAGGGTTAGGGATTAGGGTTAGGGTTAAAGGTTACTCTTAGGTTTAACGGTTACACTTTGGTTTCGGGTTGAGGTTTACGGTTAGGGTTAAGATGAGGGGTTAGGGTTTGGTACAGGGTTAGGGTTAAGTGTTAGGTTTAGGGTTGAAGATTAGGATTAGGGTTAGGATTAAAGGTTAGCGTGAGAGTTAACGCTTAGGGTTAAGGTTAAGAGTTAGGGTTTAGTGTTAGGGGTAGGGTTAGTTTTAGGGTTAGAGTTATGTGCTATGGTTTGTGTTAGAGGTTAGGGTTAGGTTTACTGGTGACGGTTAGGGTTACGTTTAGGGGTTAGCATTAGGGTTAGAGTTAGGTTAAGGGATAGGATTAGGGTTAAGTGTTGGGCTTAGGGTTAGGGTTTAGTGTTAGGGTTATCATTAAGGATTAGGGTTAGGGTCAGGGTTAAATGCTTGGGTGCGGGTAATGGTTAGGGTCAGGGTTAAGGTTCACGGATAGGGTTAGTGTTAAGGGTTACGGGTAGGTTTAGGGTTCAGGGTTAGAGTTAGCATTAGGGCTTAAGGATAGGATTAGGCGGTAGGTTAGATTTAGGGTTAGATCTAGGCGTTAGGGTAAGGGCTAGCGTTAGGGTTAAGAGATAGGGTTAGGTTTAATGCTTAGGATTAGGGTTAGGGTTTGGGGATAAAGTAAGTGTTAGGGGTTAGGTTTAAGGATCAAAGGTTAGGGTTATTTTTAGCTGTAGTGTTAGGGTTAGGGATAAGGGATCCCATTAGCATTAAGGGTCTTCCTTACTGTAGGGTTAAGGGTTAGGCTTAGAGTTAAAGGTTAATGTTAGGGTCAGTGTTAAGATTTAGGGTGAGGGTTAACGGTTAGGGTAAAGGTTAAGCGTTAGGATTAGGGATTAGTGATTAGGGTTTTTGGTTAGTGTTAGGGTTAGCCGTTAGTAGTTAGTGTTTTATGAAGGGGTATGGTTAGAATTAGGATTGGGTTTAGAGTTAGGGTGAGGTATAGGGGTTAGGTTTAGGGGTTAGTTTTAGGGTAAAAGGATAGGATTAGGGTTAAGGGTTGGGCTTTGGTTTAGGGTTAAAGTTTACTGCTAGGGTTAGGGATAGGATTCAGGGTTAGCTTTAGGGGTTCTGGTTAGGGTTAAGTGTTAGGTTAGTGTCAGGGTTAGGTCCAGTCGTGAGGGTAAGGTTTAGGGTTAGCTTTAAGAGCTAGGGTTAGGTTTAATGGTTAGGATTAGGATTAGGGTTAAGGGTTAGCATAAGGCTTAGGGGTTAGGGTGAAGGGTTAGGGTCAAGGGTTAGGGTTTTTGTTAGGCATAGCGTTGGGGTTAGAAGTAAGGGTTACTGTCAGTGTTAGGGTTGTAGGTAGGGCTAGAGTTAGGGTTAGCGGTTTATAATTAGGGTTAGGGATTAGGTGTCACAGTGATGACTAGGAGATAGGGTTAGAATTATGGGATAGGGGTTGTTCTCAGGAAATGGGTTATGCATTATCGTTAGGATAAGAGGTTAAAGTTAGGCGCACGATGAGGTTTACGTGTTAAGGGGAGAAATAGGAACAGGGTTGGGTGTTATGTTCAGGGTTAGGGTTATCTGTTAAAGGTATTGTTTATGCTTAGCGCACGGGCCCTGTCTGCATTAGGCGGGCGGGGGGAGTTTAGGGGGCTGAGATTGTACCCGGGAACCCACTCTATCATACTCTGGGTATGGGCCCGTGGGTTTCATGCAGGACACAGTGGTAGAGCCTCCTTTCACGCATGGCATGGGAGGATTGCAGGCTTTCTATACTCTAAGAAAGCAAGAAGTCTAAGAATTAGATTTAGGTTTAGGATTATGGTTAGGGTTAAGGATGATGTTTAGTGTTAGGATGAGGGCTTAGGGTTAGGGATTAGGGTTAGGGTTAAAGGTTACTCTTAGGTTTAACGGTTACACTTTGGTTTCGGGTTGAGGTTTACGGTTAGGGTTAAGATGAGGGGTTAGGGTTTGGTACAGGGTTAGGGTTAAGTGTTAGGTTTAGGGTTGAAGATTAGGATTAGGGTTAGGATTAAAAGTTAGCGTGAGAATTAACGCTTAGGCTTAAGGTTAAGAGTTAGGGTTTAGGGTCAGGGTTAGGGTTAGGGTTAGTTTTAGGGTTAGAGTTATGTGCTATGGTTTGTGTTAGAGGTAAGGGTTATTTTTACTGGTCATGGTTAGGGTTACGTTTAGGGGTTAGCATTATGGTTAGGGTTAGGGTTAAGGGATAGGATTAGGGTTAAGTGTTGGGCTTCGGGTTAGGGTTTAGTGTTAGGGTTATCATTAAGGATCAGGGTTAGGGTCAGGGTTAAATGCTTGGGTGCGGGTAATGGTTAGGGTCAGGGTTAAGGTTCACGGATAGGGTTAGTGTTAAGGGTTACGGGTAGGTTTAGGGTTCAGGGTTAGAGTTAGCATTAGGGCTTAAGGTTAGGATTAGGCGGTAGGTTAGATTTAGGGTTAGATCTAGGCGTTAGGGTAAGGGCTAGCGTTAGGGTTAAGAGATAGGGTTAGGTTTAATGCTTAGGATTAGGGTTAGGGTTTGGGGATAAAGTAAGTGTTAGGGGTTAGGTTTAAGGATCAAAGGTTAGGGTTATTTTTAGCTGTAGTGTTAGGGTTAGGGATAAGGGATCCCATCAGCATTAAGGGTCTTCCTTACTGTAGGGTTAAGGGTTAGGCTTAGAATTAGAGGTTAAGGTTAGGGTCAGTGTTAAGATTTAGGGTGAGGGTTAACGGTTAGGGTAAAGGTTAAGCGTTAGGGTTAGGGATTATTGATTAGGGTTTTTGGTTAGTGTTAGGGTTAGCGGTTAGTAGTTAGTGTTTTATGAAGGGGTATGGTTAGAATTAGGATTGGGGTTAGAGTTAGGGTGAGGTATAGGGGTTAGGTTTAGGGGTTAGTTTTAGGGTAAAAGGATAGGATTAGGGTTACGGGTTGGGCTTAGGTTTAGGGTTAAAGTTTACTGCTAGGGTTAGGGATAGGGTTCAGGCTAGGCTTTAGGGGTTCTGGTTAGGGTTAGGTGTTAGGTTAGTGTCAGGGTTAGGGCTAGTCGTGAGGGTAAGGTTTAGGGTTAGCTTTAAGAGCTAGGGTTAGGTTTAATGGTTAGGATTAGGATTAGGGTTAAGGGTGAGGGTAAGCCTAGGGGTTAGGGTGAAGGGTTAGGGTCAAGGGTTAGGGATTTTGTTAGGCATAGCGTTGGGGTAAGAAGTAAGGGTTACTGTCAGTGTTAGGGTTGTAGGTAGAGTTACGGTTAGGGTTAGCGGTTTAGAATTAGGGTTAGGGATTAGGTGTCACAGTGATGACTAGGAGATAGGGTTAGAATTATGGGATAGGGGTTGTTCTCAGGAAATGGGTTATGCCTTAACGTTAGGATAAGAGGTTAAAGTTAGGCGCACGGTGAGGTTTACGTGTTAAGGGGAGAAATAGGAACAGGGTTGGGTGTTATGTTCAGGGTTAGGGTTATCTGTTAAAGGTATTGTTTATGCTTAGCGCACGGGCCCTGTATGCATTAGGCGGGCGGGAGGAGTTTAGGGGGCTGGGATTGTACCCGGGAACCCACTGTATCATACTCTGGGTATGGGCCCGTGGGTTTCATGCAGGACACAGTGGTAGAGCCTCCTTTCACGCATGGCATGGGAGGATTGCAGGCTTTCTAAACTCTAAGAAAGCAAGAAGTCTGAGAATTAGATTTAGGGTTAGGATTATGGTTAGGGTTAAGGATGAAGTTTAGTGTTAGGGTGAGGGCTTAGGGTTAGGGATTAGGGTTAGGGTTAAAGGTTACTCTTCGGTTTAACGGTTACACTTTGGTTTCGGGTTGAGGTTTACGGTTAGGGTTAAGATGAAGGGTTAGGGTTTGGTACAGGGTTAGGGTTAAGTGTTAGGTTTAGGGTTGAAGATTAGGATTAGGGTTAGGATTAAAGGTTAGCGTGAGAGTTAACGCTTAGGATTAAGGTTAAGTGTTAGGGTTTAGGTTTAGGGTTAGGGTTAGTTTTAGGGTTAGAGGTATGTGCTCTGGTTTGTGTTAGAGGTTAGGGTTAGGTTTACTGGTGACGGTTATGGTTACGTTTAGGGGTTAGCATTAGGGTTAGGGTTAGGGTTAGGGTTAAGGGATAGGATTAGGGTTAAGTGTTGGGCTTAGGGTTAGGGTTTAGTGTTAGGGTTATCATTAAGGATTAGGGTTAGGGTCAGGGTGAAATGTTTGGGTGCGGGTAATGGTTAGGGTCAGGGTTAAGGTTAACGGATAGGGTTAGTGTTAAGGGTTACGGGTAGGTTTAGGTTTCAGGGTTAGAGTTAGCATTAGGGCTTAAGGTTAGGATTAGGCGGTAGGTTAGATTTAGGGTTAGATCTAGGCGTTAGGGTAAGGGCTAGGGTTAGGGTTAAGAGATAGGGTTAGGTTTAATGCTTAGGATTAGGGTTAGGGTTTGGGGTTAAAGTAAGTGTTAGGGGTTAGGTTTAAGGATCAAAGGTTAGGGTTATTTTTAGCTGTAGTGTTAGGGTTAGGGATAAGGGATCCCATTAGCATTAAGGGTCTTCCTTACTGTAGGGTTAAGGGTTAGGCTTAGAGTTAAAGGTTAAGGTTAGGGTCAGTGTTAAGATTTAGGGTGAGGGTTAACGGTTAGGGTAAAGGTTAAGCGTTAGGGTTAGGGATTAGTGATTAGGGATTTTGGTTAGTGTTAGTGTTAGCGGTTAGGAGTTAGTGTTTTATGAAGGGGTATGGTTAGAATTAGGACTGGGGTTAGAGTGAGGGTGAGGTATAGGGGTTAGGTTTAGGGGTTAGTTTTAGGGTAAAAGGATAGGATTAGGGTTACGGGTTGGGCTTAGGTTTAGGGTTAAAGTTGACTGCTAGGGTTAGGGATAGGGTTCAGGGTTAGCTTTAGGGGTTCTGGTTAGGGTTAGGTGTTAGGTTAGTGTCAGGGTTAGGTCTAGTCGTGAGGGTAAGGTTTAGGCTTAGCTTTAAGAGCTAGGGTTAGGCTTAATGGTTAGGATTAGGATTAGGGTTAAGGGTTAGCGTAAGGCTTAGGGGTTTGGGTGAAGGGTTAGGGTTTTTGTTAGGCATAGCGTTGGGGTTAGAAGTAAGGGTTACTGTCAGTGTTAGGGTTGTAGGTAGGGTTCCGGTTAGGGTTAGTGGTTTAGAATTAGGGTTAGGGATTAGGTGTTCCTGTGATGACTAGGAGATAGGGTTAGAATTATGGGATAGGGATTGTTCTCAGGGAATGGGTTATGCATTAACGTTAGGATAATAGGTTAAAGTTAGGCTCATGGTGAGGTTTACGTGTTAAGGGGAGAAATAGGAACAGGGTTGGTGTTATATTCAGGGTTAGGGTTATCTGTTCAAGGTATTGTTTATGCTTAGCGCACGGGCCCTGTCTGCATTAGGCGGGCGGGGGGAGTTTAGGGGGCTGGGATTGTACCCGGGAACCCACTCTATCATACTCTGGGTATGGGCCCGTGGCTTTCATGCAGGACACAGTGGTAGAGCCTCCTTTCACGCATGGCATGGGCAGATTGCAGGCTTTCTAAACTCTAAGAAAGCAAGAAGTCTGAGAATTAGATTTAGGGTTAGGATTATGGTTAGTGTGAAGGATGAAGTTTAGTGTTAGGGTGAGGGCTTTATGTTAGGGATTAGGGTTAGGGTTAAAGGTTACTCTTAGGTTTAACGGTTACAGTTCGGTTTATGGTTGAGGTTTACGGTTAGGGTTGAGATGAGGGGTTAGGGTTTGGTAGACGTTTAGGGTTAAGTGTTAGGTTTAGGGTTGAAGATTAGGATTAGGGTTAGGATTAAAGGTTAGCGTGAGAGTTAACGCTTAGGGTTAAGGTTAAGAGTTAGGGTTTACGGTTAGGCTTAGGGTTAGATTTAGGGTTAGAGTTATGTGCTATGGTGTGTGTTAGGGGTTAGGGTTAGGTTTACTGTTCACGGTTAGGGTTGGGTTTAGGGTTTAGCATTAGGGTTAGGGATTAGGTTTAGGGTAAGGGTCTAGAGTTAATGTTGGGCTTTAGTCTCGGGGCTTAGTTTCAGGGTCTGGGGTTAGCGTTGGTGGTAGGGCTTAGCTTTAGCAGTCAGTTTAAGGGCACAGGACCTGGTTAACCTACGGTGAGAGGGGTGCGGTCTGAGTCACCACGAAAGCACAACATCATTCCCTGGGCCTTGGGACAGGACCTCCATGCAGGACTCAGGCGGAGCCTCATCTTACACATGGCATGGCTGTATTGTAGGCTTGCTTCACTCTGGGAATGGAAGTAGTGTGAGAATTAGAGTTGGGGTTGGGGTTAGGGTTTTTCGTGTTAGGGGTTAGGTTTCGAGTCAGGGTTAGGTGCTAGGGATTAGTGGTTAGGGTTAGAGTTAGTGTTAGGGGTAAGGTGTTAAGTCTGGGTTAGGGGGCCAGGGTATGGTTTAGGGTTGGAGTTAGCGTTAGGGTTAGGGGTTAGGGTTAAGGGATAGGGTTAGGATTCAGGGTGAGGGTTAGAGGGTTAACAGTTGGGGTTAGGCTTAGGGGTTAGGGACAGTTGTAGGGTTAAGGGTTAGGAGCTTGGTTCAGGTTTAAGGTTAGCATTAGGGGTTGGGGTTAGTGTTAACTGTAGGTCAGTGTTGGGGTTAGATCTCTAGGCATTAGGGTAAAGGTTAGGGTTAGGGTTAAGAGTTAGGGTTCTGTTTAACGGTTAGGATTGGGAATAGGTTAAGGATTAAGGTTAAGTTTGGGGTTATGACGAAGGATCAACGGTTAGGGTTACTTTTAGGCGTAGGGTTAGGGTAAGGGGTTAGGGTTAGTGTTAGTGTTGTTGGTCGGGTTAAGGTTAGGGTTGGCGCTTCAGAATTAGGGATTAGGTGTTACGGTTATAGCTAGGAGGTAGGGTTATAATGACGGTATAGGGCTTGTTCTCAGGGTGTCATGCATTAACGTTAAGATATCGGGTTAAATTTAGGGTTATGGTGAGGTTTACCTGTTAAGGTGAGCAGTAGGATCAGGGTTAGGTGTTATGTTGTGGGTTAGGCTTATGGGTGAGGGGTAGGGTTTATGCTTAGGGCACGGGCCCTGTATGCCCTAGGAGGCAAAGTTAGGTGTCTGGGATGGTCGCTGGGAACCCACTCTACCGCACGCAGTGTGTGGGCCTCTGGGTTTCATGCAGGACACTGTGGCAGAGCCTCCTTTCACGCATGGCGTGGGAGGATTGCAGGCTTTCTAAACTCTAAGAAAGCAAGAAGTCTGAGAATTAGATTTAGGGTTAGGGTTAAGGTTAGGGTTAAGGATGAAGTTTAGTGTTAGGGTGAGGGCTTAGGCTTAGGGATTACGGTTAGGGTTAAAGGTTACTCTTAGATTTAACGGTTACACTTTGGTTTAGGGTTGAGGTTTAAGGTTAGGGTTAAGATGAGGGGTTAGGGTTTGGTACAGGGTTAGGGTTAAGTGTTAGGTTTAGGGTTGAAGACTAGGATTAGGGTTAGGATTAAAGGTTAGCGTGAGAGTTAACACTTAGGGTTAAGGTTAAGAGTTAGGGTTTAGGGTTAGGGTTAGGGTTAGTTTTAGGGTTAGAGTTATGTGCTATGGTTTGTGTTAGAGGTTAGGGTTAGGTTTACCGTTCACGGTTAGGGTTACGTTTAGGGTTTAGCATTAGAGTTAAGGTTAGGGTTAAGGGATAGGATTAGGGTTAAGTGTTAGCTTTAGGGTTGAAGATTAGGATTAGGGTTAGGATTAAAGGTTAGCATGAGATATAACGCTTAGGGATAAGGTTTAGAGTTAGGGTTTACTGTTAGGGTTAGGGTTAGTTTTAGGGTTAGAGTTATGTGCTATGGTTTGTGATAGAGGTTAGGGTTAGGTTTACTGTTCACAGTTAGGGTTACGTTTAAGGTTTAGCATTAGGGTTAGGGATTAGTTTTAGGGTAAGGGTTTAGAGTTAGTGTTGGGCTTTAGGCTCGGGGCTTCGGTTCAGGGTGAGGGGTTAGGGTCGGTGGTACGGCCTAGCTTTAGCAGTGAGTTAAAGGGCACAACACCTGGTTAATCTAAGGTGAGACGGGTGCGGTCGAAGTCATCACGAAAGCACAACATCATTCCCTGGGCCTTGGGAGAGGACCTACATGCAGGACTCAGTCGGAGCCTCATCTCACACATGGCATGGCTGTATTGTAGGCTTCCTTCACTCTGGGAATGGAAGTAGTGTGAGAATTAGTGTTGGTGTTGGGGTTAGGGATTTCGAGTTAGGGGTTAGGTTTCGAGTCAGGGTTAGGTGCTAGGGATTAGTGGTTAGGGTTAGAGTTAGTGTTAGGGGTTAGGTGTTAAGTCTGGGTTAGGGGGCCAGGGTAAGGTTTAGGGTTGGAGTTAGCGTTAGGGGTAGGGGTTAGGGTTAAGGGAGAGGGTTATGTATCAGGGTGAGGGTTAGAGGGTTAACAGTTGGGGTTAAGCTTAGGGGTTAGGGATAGTGTTAGAGTTAAGGGTTAGAAGTATGGTTCAGGTTTATGTTTAGCATTAGGGGTTGGGGTTAGTGTTAACTGTAGGTCAGTGTTGGGGTTAGATCTCTAGGCATTAGGGTAAAGGTTAGGGTTAGGGTTAAGTGTTAGGGTTATGTTTAATGGTTAGGATTGGGAATAGGGTTAAGGGTTAGGGTTAAGGTTAGGGGTTATGACGAAGGATCAACCGTTAGGGTTACTTTTATGCATAGGTTTAGGGTAAGAGGTTAGGGTTAGTGTTAGTGTTGTTGGTCGGGTTAAGGTTAGGGTTGGCATTTCAGAATTAGGGATTAGGTGTTACGGTTATGGCTAGGAGTTAGGGTTAGAATGACGGTATAGGGCTTGTTCTCAGGGTGTCATGCATTAACGTTAAGATATCGGGTTAAAGTTAGGGTTACGGTGAGGTTTACCTGTTAAGGTGAGCAGTAGGATCAGGGTTATGTGTTATGTTCTGGGTTAGGCTTATGGTTGAATGGTAGGGTTTACGCTTAGGGCACGGGCCCTGTATGCCCTAGGAGGCAAAGTTAGGTGTCTGTGATGGTCGCTGGGAACCCACTCTATCGTACGCAGTGTATGGGCCTCTGGGTTTTAGGCAGGACACTGGCAGAGCGTCCTTTCACGCATGGCATGGGAGGATTGCAGGCTTTCTAAACTCTAAGAAAGCAAGAAGTCTGAGAATTAGATTTAGGGTTAGGATTATGGTTAGGGTTAAGGATGAAGTTTAGTGTTAGGGTGAGGGCTTAGGGTTAGGGATTAGGGTTAGGGTTAAAGGTTACTCTTAGATTTAACAGTTACACTTTGGTTTAGGGTTGAGGTTTACGGTTAGGGTAAAGATGAGGGGTTAGGGTTTGGTACAGGGTTAGGGTTAAGTGTTAGGTTTAGGGTTGAAGATTAGGATTAGGGTTAGGATTAAAGGTTAGCGTGAGAGTTAACGCTTAGGGTTAAGGTTAAGAGTTAGCGTTAGCGTTAGGGTTAGGGTTAGTTTTAGGGTTAGAGTTATGTGCCATGGTTTGTGTTAGAGGTTAGGATTAGGTTTACTGTTCACGGTTAGGGTTATGTTTAGGGGTAGCATTAGGGTTAGAGTTAGGGTTAGGGTTAAGGGATAGGATTAGGGTTAAGTGTTGAGCTTAGGGTTAGGGTTTAGTGTTAGGGTTATCGTTAAGGATTAGGGTTAGGGTCAGGGTTAAATGTTTGGGTGCGGGTAATGGTTAGGGTCAGGGTTAAGGTTTATAGATAGGGTTAATGTTAAGGGTTACGGGTAGGTTTAGGGTTCAGGGTTTAGAGTTAGCATTAGGGCTTAAGTTTAGGATTAGGTGGTAGGTTAGATTTAGGGTTAGATCTAGGCGTTAGAGTAAGGGTTAAGAGATAGGGTTAGGTTTAATGCTTAGGATTAGGGTTAGGGTTTGGGGTTAAGTGTGAGGGGTTAGGTTTAAGGATCAAAGGTTAGGGTTATTTTTAGCTGTAGTGTTAGGTTTAGGGATAAGGGATAAGATTGGCGTAAGGGTTTTTCTTACTGTTAGGATTAAGGGTCAGGCTTAGATTAAAGGTTAAGGTTAGGGTCAGTGTTAAGGGTTAGGGTGAGGGTTAACGGTTACGGTAAAGGTTAAGCGTTAGTGTTAGGGATTAGCGATCAGGGTTTTTGGTAAGTGTTAGGGTTAGGAGTTCGTGTTTTATGAAGGGGTATGTTTAGAATTAGGATTGGGGTTAGTGTTAGGGTTAGGTTTAGGGGTTAGGCTTAGGGTAAAAATATAGAATTAGGGTTAAGGGTTGGGATCAGGTTTAGGGTTAAAGTTTAGTGTTCTGGTTAATGTTTAGTGTTATGGTCCAGTTTAAGTGTTAGGGTGAGGGTTAACGGTTAGGATTAGGCTTAGAGGTTGGGGATATAGTGAGGGTTCAGTGTTAGGGTTAGGTTTAGGGTTCAGGGTTAGGGTTAGCTTTAGGGGTTATGGTTAGGGTTAGGTGTTAGGTTAGTGTCAGGGTTCGGTCTAGTCGTGAGGGTAAGGTTTAGGGTTTGCTTTAAGCGCTAGGGTTAGGTTTAATGTTTAGGATTAGGATTAGGGTTAAGGGTTAGGGTAAGGCTTAGGGGTTACGGTGAAGGGTTAGGGTTTTTTTTAGGCATAGAGTTGGGGTTAGAAGTAAGGGTTACAGTCAGTGTTAGGGTTGTAGGTAGGGTTACGGTTAGGGTTAGCAGTTTAGAATTAGGGTTAGGGATTAGGTGTTACAGTTATGACTAGGAGATAGGGTTAGAATTATGGGATAGGGGTTGTTCTCGGGGAATGGGTTATGCATTAACGTTAGGATAAGAGGATAAAGTTAGGCTCACGGTGAGGTTTACGTGTTAAGGGGAGAAATAGGAACAGGGTTGGGTGTTATGTTCAGGGTTAGGGTTATCTGTTAAAGGTATTGTTTATGCTTAGCGCACGGGCCCTGTCTGCATTAGGCGGGCGGGGGGAGTTTAGGGGACTGGGATTGTACCCGGGAACCCACTCTATCATACTCTGGGTATGGGCCCGTGGGTTTCATGCAGGACACAGTGGTAGAGCCTCCTTTCACGCATGGCATGGGAGGATTGCAGGCTTTCTAAACTCTAAGTAAGGAAGAAGTCTTATAATTTGATTTTAGGGTTAGGTTTATGGATAGGGTTAAGGATAAATTTTAGTGTTAGTGTGAGGGCTTAGGGTTAGGGATTAGGGTTAGGGTTAAAGGTTACTCTTAGATTTAACGGTTACACTTTGGTTTAGGGTTGAGGTTTACGGTTAGGGTTACGATGAGGGGTTAGAGTGTGGTACAGGGTTAGGGTTAAGTGTTAGGTTTAGGGTTGAAGATTAGGATTAGGGTTAGGATTAAAGGTTAGCATGAGAGTGAACGCTTAGTGTTAAGGTTAAGAGTTAGTGTTTAGGGCCGGGCGCGGTGGCTCACGCCTGTAATCCTACCACTCTGGGAGGCCGAGGTGGGTGGATCGTTTGAGCTCAGGAGTTCAAGACCAGCCTGAGCAAGAGCGAGACCCCATCTGTACTAAAAATAGAAAGAAATTATATGGACAGCTAAAAATATATATAGAAAAAAATTAGCCGGGCATGGTGGCGCATGCCTGTAGTCCCAGCTGCTCGGGAGGCTGAGACAGGAGGATTCCTTGAGCTCAGGAGTCTGAGGTTGCTGTGAGCTAGGCTGATGCCACGGCACTCACTCTATCTTGGGCAACAGAGTGAGACTCTCTCAAAAAAAAAAAAAAAAAAAGATTTAGGGTTTAGGGTTATGGTTAGGGTTAGGGTTAGTTTTAGGGTTAGAGTTATGTGCTATGGTTTATGTTAGAGGTTAGGGTTAGGTTTACTGTTCACGGTTAGGGTTGGGTTTAGGGGTTAGCATTAGGGTTAGGGATTAGGTTTAGGGTAAGGGTCTAGAGTTAATGTTGGGCTTTAGGCTCGGGGCTTAGGTTCAGGGTCAGGGGTTAGCGTTGGTGGTAGGGCTTAGCTTTAGCGGTCAGTTTAAGGGCACAGGACCTGGTTAATCTACGGTGAGAGGGGTGCGGTCGGAGTCACCACGAAAGCACAACATCATTCCCTGGGCCTTGGGAGAGGACCTCCATGCAGGACTCAGGCGGAGCCTCATCTCACACATGGCATGGCTGTATTGTAGGCTTGCTTCACTCTGGGAATGGAAGTAGTGTGAGAATTAGGGTTGGGGTTGGGGTTAGGGTTTTTCGTGTTAGGGGTTAGGTTTCGAGTCAGGGTTAGGTGCTAGGGATTAGTGGTTAGGGTTAGAGTTAGTGTTAGGGGTAAGGTGTTAAGTCTGGGTTAGGGGGCCAGGGTAAGGTTTAGGGTTGGAGTTAGCGTTAGGGTTAGGGGTTAGGATTAAGGGATAGGGTTAGGATTCAGGGTGTGGGATAGAGGGTTAGCAGTTGGGGTTAGGCCTAGGGGTTAGGGATATTGTTAGGGTTAAGGGTTAGGAGCTTGGTTCAGGTTTAAGGTTAGCATTAGGGGTTGGGGTTAGTGTTAACTGTAGGTCAGTTTTCGGGTTAGATCTCTAGGCATTAGGGTAAAGGTTAGGGTTAGGGTTAAGAGTTAGGGTTCTGTTTAATGGTTAGGATTGGGAATAGGGTTAAGGGTTAGGGTTAAGGTTAGGGGTTATGACTAAGGATCAACGGTTAGGGTTACTTTTAGGCGTAGGATTATGGTAAGGGTTTAGGGTTAGTGTTAGTGTTGTTGGTCGGGTTAAGGTTAGGGTTGGCATTTCAGAATTAGGGATTAGGTGTTACGGTTATGGCTAGGAGTTAGGGTTAGAATGACGGTATAGGGCTTGTTCTCAGGGTGTCATGCATTAACGTTAAGATATCGGGTTAAAGTTAGGGTTACGGTGAGGTTTACCTGTTAAGGTGAGCAGTAGGATCAGGGTTATGTGTTATGTTCTGGGTTAGGCTTATGGTTGAATGGTAGGGTTTACGCTTAGGGCACGGGCCCTGTATGCCCTAGGAGGCAAAGTTAGGTGTCTGTGATGGTCGCTGGGAACCCACTCTATCGTACGCAGTGTATGGGCCTCTGGGTTTTAGGCAGGACACTGGCAGAGCGTCCTTTCACGCATGGCATGGGAGGATTGCAGGCTTTCTAAACTCTAAGAAAGCAAGAAGTCTGAGAATTAGATTTAGGGTTAGGATTATGGTTAGGGTTAAGGATGAAGTTTAGTGTTAGGGTGAGGGCTTAGGGTTAGGGATTAGGGTTAGGGTTAAAGGTTACTCTTAGATTTAACAGTTACACTTTGGTTTAGGGTTGAGGTTTACGGTTAGGGTAAAGATGAGGGGTTAGGGTTTGGTACAGGGTTAGGGTTAAGTGTTAGGTTTAGGGTTGAAGATTAGGATTAGGGTTAGGATTAAAGGTTAGCGTGAGAGTTAACGCTTAGGGTTAAGGTTAAGAGTTAGCGTTAGCGTTAGGGTTAGGGTTAGTTTTAGGGTTAGAGTTATGTGCCATGGTTTGTGTTAGAGGTTAGGATTAGGTTTACTGTTCACGGTTAGGGTTATGTTTAGGGGTAGCATTAGGGTTAGAGTTAGGGTTAGGGTTAAGGGATAGGATTAGGGTTAAGTGTTGAGCTTAGGGTTAGGGTTTAGTGTTAGGGTTATCGTTAAGGATTAGGGTTAGGGTCAGGGTTAAATGTTTGGGTGCGGGTAATGGTTAGGGTCAGGGTTAAGGTTTATAGATAGGGTTAATGTTAAGGGTTACGGGTAGGTTTAGGGTTCAGGGTTTAGAGTTAGCATTAGGGCTTAAGTTTAGGATTAGGTGGTAGGTTAGATTTAGGGTTAGATCTAGGCGTTAGAGTAAGGGTTAAGAGATAGGGTTAGGTTTAATGCTTAGGATTAGGGTTAGGGTTTGGGGTTAAGTGTGAGGGGTTAGGTTTAAGGATCAAAGGTTAGGGTTATTTTTAGCTGTAGTGTTAGGTTTAGGGATAAGGGATAAGATTGGCGTAAGGGTTTTTCTTACTGTTAGGATTAAGGGTCAGGCTTAGATTAAAGGTTAAGGTTAGGGTCAGTGTTAAGGGTTAGGGTGAGGGTTAACGGTTACGGTAAAGGTTAAGCGTTAGTGTTAGGGATTAGCGATCAGGGTTTTTGGTAAGTGTTAGGGTTAGGAGTTCGTGTTTTATGAAGGGGTATGTTTAGAATTAGGATTGGGGTTAGTGTTAGGGTTAGGTTTAGGGGTTAGGCTTAGGGTAAAAATATAGAATTAGGGTTAAGGGTTGGGATCAGGTTTAGGGTTAAAGTTTAGTGTTCTGGTTAATGTTTAGTGTTATGGTCCAGTTTAAGTGTTAGGGTGAGGGTTAACGGTTAGGATTAGGCTTAGAGGTTGGGGATATAGTGAGGGTTCAGTGTTAGGGTTAGGTTTAGGGTTCAGGGTTAGGGTTAGCTTTAGGGGTTATGGTTAGGGTTAGGTGTTAGGTTAGTGTCAGGGTTCGGTCTAGTCGTGAGGGTAAGGTTTAGGGTTTGCTTTAAGCGCTAGGGTTAGGTTTAATGTTTAGGATTAGGATTAGGGTTAAGGGTTAGGGTAAGGCTTAGGGGTTACGGTGAAGGGTTAGGGTTTTTTTTAGGCATAGAGTTGGGGTTAGAAGTAAGGGTTACAGTCAGTGTTAGGGTTGTAGGTAGGGTTACGGTTAGGGTTAGCAGTTTAGAATTAGGGTTAGGGATTAGGTGTTACAGTTATGACTAGGAGATAGGGTTAGAATTATGGGATAGGGGTTGTTCTCGGGGAATGGGTTATGCATTAACGTTAGGATAAGAGGATAAATTTAGGCTCACGGTGAGGTTTACGTGTTAAGGGGAGAAATAGGAACAGGGTTGGGTGTTATGTTCAGGGTTAGGGTTATCTGTTAAAGGTATTGTTTATGCTTAGCGCACGGGCCCTGTCTGCATTAGGCGGGCGGGGGGAGTTTAGGGGACTGGGATTGTACCCGGGAACCCACTCTATCATACTCTGGGTATGGGCCCGTGGGTTTCATGCAGGACACAGTGGTAGAGCCTCCTTTCACGCATGGCATGGGAGGATTGCAGGCTTTCTAAACTCTAAGTAAGGAAGAAGTCTTATAATTTGATTTTAGGGTTAGGTTTATGGATAGGGTTAAGGATAAATTTTAGTGTTAGTGTGAGGGCTTAGGGTTAGGGATTAGGGTTAGGGTTAAAGGTTACTCTTAGATTTAACGGTTACACTTTGGTTTAGGGTTGAGGTTTACGGTTAGGGTTACGATGAGGGGTTAGAGTGTGGTACAGGGTTAGGGTTAAGTGTTAGGTTTAGGGTTGAAGATTAGGATTAGGGTTAGGATTAAAGGTTAGCATGAGAGTGAACGCTTAGTGTTAAGGTTAAGAGTTAGTGTTTAGGGCCGGGCGCGGTGGCTCACGCCTGTAATCCTACCACTCTGGGAGGCCGAGGTGGGTGGATCGTTTGAGCTCAGGAGTTCAAGACCAGCCTGAGCAAGAGCGAGACCCCATCTGTACTAAAAATAGAAAGAAATTATATGGACAGCTAAAAATATATATAGAAAAAAATTAGCCGGGCATGGTGGCGCATGCCTGTAGTCCCAGCTGCTCGGGAGGCTGAGACAGGAGGATTCCTTGAGCTCAGGAGTCTGAGGTTGCTGTGAGCTAGGCTGATGCCACGGCACTCACTCTATCTTGGGCAACAGAGTGAGACTCTCTCAAAAAAAAAAAAAAAAAAAAAAGATTTAGGGTTTAGGGTTATGGTTAGGGTTAGGGTTAGTTTTAGGGTTAGAGTTATGTGCTATGGTTTATGTTAGAGGTTAGGGTTAGGTTTACTGTTCACGGTTAGGGTTGGGTTTAGGGGTTAGCATTAGGGTTAGGGATTAGGTTTAGGGTAAGGGTCTAGAGTTAATGTTGGGCTTTAGGCTCGGGGCTTAGGTTCAGGGTCAGGGGTTAGCGTTGGTGGTAGGGCTTAGCTTTAGCGGTCAGTTTAAGGGCACAGGACCTGGTTAATCTACGGTGAGAGGGGTGCGGTCGGAGTCACCACGAAAGCACAACATCATTCCCTGGGCCTTGGGACAGGACCTCCATGCAGGACTCAGGCGGAGCCTCATCTGACACATGGCATGGCTGTATTGTAGGCTTGCTTCACTCTGGGAATGGAAGTAGTGTGAGAATTAGGGTTGGGGTTGGGGTTAGGGTTTTTCGTGTTAGGGGTTAGGTTTCGAGTCAGGGTTAGGTGCTAGGGATTAGTGGTTAGGGTTAGAGTTAGTGTTAGGGGTAAGGTGTTAAGTCTGGGTTAGGTAGCCAGGGTAAGGTTTAGGGTTGGAGTTAGCGTTAGGGTTAGGGGTTAGGATTAAGGGATAGGGTTAGGATTCAGGGTGTGGGATAGAGGGTTAGCAGTTGGGGTTAGGCCTAGGGGTTAGGGATATTGTTAGGGTTAAGGGTTAGGAGCTTGGCTCAGGTTTAAGGTTAGCATTAGGGGTTGGGGTTAGTGTTAACTGTAGGTCAGTTTTCGGGTTAGATCTCTAGGCATTAGGGTAAAGGTTAGGGTTAGGGTTAAGAGTTAGGGTTCTGTTTAATGGTTAGGATTGGGAATAGGGTTAAGGGTTAGGGTTAAGGTTAGGGGTTATGACTAAGGATCAACGGTTAGGGTTACTTTTAGGCGTAGGATTATGGTAAGGGTTTAGGGTTAGTGTTAGTGTTGTTGGTCGGGTTAAGGTTAGGATTGGCGTTTCAGAATTAGGGATTATGTGTTACGGTTATAGATAGGAGGTAGGGTTATAATGACGGTATAGGGCTTGTTCTCAGGGTGTCATGCATTAACGTTAAGATATCGGGTTAAAGTTAGGGTTATGGTGAGGTTTACCTGTTAAGGTGAGCAGTAGGATCAGGGTTAGGTGTTATGTTGTGGGTTAGGCTTATGGGTGAGGGGTAGGGTTTATGCTTAGGGCACGGGCCCTGTATGCTCTAGGAGGCAAAGTTAGGTGTCTGGGATGGTCGCTGGGAACCCACTCTACCGCACGCAGTGTATGGGCCTCTGGGTTTCATGCAGGACACTGTGGCAGAGCCTCCTTTCACGCATGGCGTGGGAGGATTGCAGGCTTTCTAAACTCTAAGAAAGCAAGAAGTCTGAGAATGAGATTTAGGGTTAGGATTATGGTTAGGGTTAAGGATGAAGTTTATTGTTAGGGTGAGGGCTTAGGGTTAGGGATTAGGGTTAGTGTTAAAGGTTACTCTTAGGTTTAACGGTTACACTTTGGTTTCCGGTTGAGGTTTAGGGTTAGGGTTTAGATCAGGGGTTAGGGTTAGGTACAGGGTTAGGGTTAAGGGTTAGGTTTAGGGTTGAAGATTAGGATTAGGGTTAGGATTAAAGGTTAGCGTGAGAGTTAATGCTTAGGGTTAAGGTTAAGAGTTACGGTTTAGGGTTAGGATTAGGGTTAGGGTTAGTTTGAGGGTTAGAGTTATGTGCTATGGTTTGTGTTAGAGGTTAGGGTTAGGTTTACTGGTCACGGTTAGGGTTACGTTTAGGGGTTAGCATTAGGGTTAGGGTTAGGGTTAGGGTTAAGGGATAGGATTAGGGTTAAGTGTTGGGCTTAGGGTTAGGGTTTATGGTTAGGGTTATCCTTAAGGATTAGGGTTAGGGTAAAGGTTAAATGCTTGGGTGCAGGTAATGGTTAGGGTCAGGGTTAAGGTTCACGGATAAGGTTAGTGTTAAGGGTTACGGATAGGTTTAGGGTTCAGGGTTAGAGTTAGCATTAGGGCTTAAGGTTAGGATTAGGCGGTAGGTTAGATTTAGGGTTAGATCTAGGAGTAAGGGTAAGGGCTATCGTTAGGGTTAAGAGATAGGTTTAGGTTTAGTGCTTAGGATTAGGGTTAGGGTTTGGGGTTAAAGTAAGTGTTAGGGGTTAGGTTTAAGGATCAAAAGTTAGGGTTATTTTTAGCTGTAGTGTTAGGGTTAGGGATAAGGGATCCCATTAGCATTAAGGGTCTTCCTTACTGTAGGGATAAGGGTTAGGCTTAGAGTTAAAGGTGAAGGTTAGGGTCAGTGTTAAGATTTAGGGTGAGGGTTAACGGTTAGGGTAAAGGTTATGCGTTAGGGTTAGGGATTAGTGATTAGGGCTTTTGGTTAGTGTTATAGTTAGCGGTTAGGAGTTAGTGTTTTATGAAGGGGTATGGTTAGAATTAGGATTGGGGTTAGAGTTAGGGTGAGATATAGGGGTTAGGTTTAGGGGTTAGTTTTAGGGTAAAAGGGTAGGATTAGGGTTATGGGTTGGGCTTAGGTTTAGGGTTAAAGTTTACTGCTAGGGTTAGGGATAGGGTTCAGGGTTAGCTTTAGGGGTTCTGCTTAGGGTTAGGTGTTAGGTTAGTGTCAGGGTTAGGTCTAGTCGTGAGGGTAAGGTTTAGGGTTACCTTTAAGAGCTAGGGTTAGCTTTAATGGTTAGGATTAGGATTAGGGTTAAGGGTTAGGGTAAGGCTTAGTGGTTAGGGTGAAGGGTTAGGGTCAAGGGCTAGGGTTTTTGTTAGGCATAGCGTTGGGGTTAGAAGTAAGGGTTACTGTCACTGTTAGGGTTGTAGGTAGGGTTTCGGTTTGGGTTATCAGTTTAGAATTAGGGTTAGGGATTAGGTGTCACAGTGATGACTAGGAGATAGGGTTAGAATTATGGGATAGGGGTTGTTCACAGGAAACGGGATATGCATTAACGTTAGGATAAGAGTTTAAAGTTAGGCGTACGGTGAGGTTTACGTGTTAAGGGGAGAAATAGGAACAGGGTTGGGTGTTATGTTCAGGGTTAGGGTTATCTGTTAAAGGTATTGTTTATGCTTAGCGCACGGGCCCTGTCTGCATTAGGCGGGCGGGCGGGGGTAGGGGGCTGGGATTGTACCCGGGAACCCACTCTATCATACTCTGGGTATGGGCCCGTGGGTTTCATGCAGGACACAGTGGTAGAGCCTCCTTTCACGCATGGCATGGGAGGATTGCAGGCTTTCTAAACTCTAAGAAAGCAAGAAGTCTGAGAATTAGATTTAGGGTTAGGATTCTGGTTAGGGTTAAGGATGAAGTTTAGTGTTAGGGTGAGGGCTTAGGGTTAGGAATTAGGGTTAGGGTTAAAGGTTACTCTTAGGTTTAACGGTTACACTTTGGTTTCGAGTTTAGGTTTAGGGTTAGGGTTAAGATGAGAGGTTAGGGTTAGGTACAGGGTTAGGGTTAAGTGTTAGGTTTAGGGTTGAAGATTAGGATTAGGGTTAGGATTAAAGGTTAGCGTGAGAGTTAACGCTTAGGGTTAAGGTTAAGTGTTAGGGTTTAGGATTAGGGTTAGGGTTAGTTTGAGGGTTAGAGTTATGTGCTATGGTTTGTGTTAGAGGTTAGGGTTAGGTTTACTGGTCACGGTTAGGATTACGTTTAGGGGTTAGCATTAGGGTTAGGGTTAGGGTTAGGGTTAAGGGGTAGGATTAGGGTTAAGTGTTGGGCATAGGGTTAGGGTTTATCGTTAGGGTTATCATTAAGGATTAGGGTTAGGGTCACGGTTAAATGCTTGGGTGCGGGTAATGGTTAGGGTCAGGGATAAGGTTCACGCATAGGGTTAGTGTTAAGGGTTACGGGTAGGTTTAGGGTTCAGGGTTAGAGTTAGCATTAGGGCTTAAGGTTAGGATGAGGCGGTAGGTTAGATTTAGGGTTACATCTAGGCGTTAGGGTAAGGGCTAGCGTTAGGGTTAAGAGATAGGGTTAGGTTTAATGCTTAGGATTAGGTTAGGGTTTGGGGTTAAAGTAAGTGTTAGGGGTTAGGTTTAAGGATCAAAGGTTAGGGTTATTTTTAGCTGTAGTGTTAGGGTTAGGGATAAGGGATCCCATTAGCCTTAAGGGTCTTCCTTACTGTAGGGTTAAGGGTTAGGCTTAGAGTTAAAGTTTAAGGTTAGGGTCAGTGTTAAGATTTAGGGTGAGGGTTAACGGTTAGGGTAAAGGTTAAGCGTTAGGGTTAGGGATTAGTGATTAGGGTTTTTGGTTAGTGTTAGGGTTAGCGGTTAGGAGTTAGTGTTTTATGAAGGGGTATGGTTAGAATTAGGATTGGGGTTAGAGTTAGGGTGAGGTATAGGGGTTAGGTTTAGGGGTTAGTTTTAGGGTAAAAGGATAGGATTAGGGTTACGGGTTGGGCTTAGGTTTAGGGTTAAAGTTGACTGCTAGGGTTAGGGATACGGTTCAGGGTTAGCTTTAGGGGTTCTGGTTAGGGTTAGGTGTTAGGTTAGTGTCAGGGTTAGGTCTAGTCGTGAGGGTAAGGTTTAGGGTTAGCTTTAAGAGCTTGGGTTAGGTTTAAAGGTTAGGATTAGGATTAGGGTTAAGGGTTAGGGTAAGGCTTAGGGGTTAGGGTGAAGGGTTAGGGTCAAGGGTTAGGGATTTTGTTAGGCATAGCGTTGGGGTTAGAAGTAAGGGTTACTGTCAGTGTTAGGGTTGTAGGTAGGGTTTCGGTTTGGGATAGCAGTTTAGAATTAGGGTTAGGGATTAGGTGTCACAGTGATGACTAGGAGATAGGGTTAGAATTATGGGATAGGGGTTGTTCACAGGAAACGGGATATGCATTAACGTTAGGATAAGAGTTTAAAGTTAGGCGCACGGTGAGGTTTACGTGTTAAGGGGAGAAATAGGAACAGGGTTGGGTGTTATGTTCAGGGTTAGGGTTATCTGTTAAAGGTATTGTTTATGCTTAGCGCACGGGCCCTGTCTGCATTAGGCGGGCGGGCGGGGGTAGGGGGCTGGGATTGTACCCGGGAACCCACTCTATCATACTCTGGGTATGGGCCCGTGGGTTTCATGCAGGACACAGTGGTAGAGCCTCCTTTCACGCATGGCATGGGAGGATTGCAGGCTTTCTAAACTCTAAGAAAGCAAGAAGTCTGAGAATTAGATTTAGGGTTAGGATTCTGGTTAGGGTTAAGGATGAAGTTTAGTGTTAGGGTGAGGGCTTAGGGTTAGGGATTAGGGTTAGGGTTAAAGGTTACTCTTAGGTTTAACGGTTACACTTTGGTTTCGGGTTGAGGTTTACGGTTAGGGTTAAGATGAGAGGTTAGGGTTAGGTACAGGGTTAGGGTTAAGTGTTAGGTTTAGGGTTGAAGATTAGGATTAGGGTTAGGATTAAAGGTTAGCGTGAGAGTTAACGCTCAGGGTTAAGGTTAAGTGTTAGGGTTTAGGGTTAGGGTTAGGGTTAGGTTTAGTTTGAGGGTTAGAGTGATGTGCTATGGTTTGTGTTAGAGGTAAGGGTTAGGTTTACTGGTCACGGTTAGGATTAGGTTTAGGGGTTAGCATTAGGGTTAGGGTTAGGGTTAGGGTTAAGGGGTAGGATTAGGGTTAAGTGTTGGGCTTAGGGTTAGGGTTTATCGTTAGGGTTATCATTAAGGATTAGGGTTAGGGTCACGGTTAAATGCTTGGGTGCGGGTAATGGTTAGGGTCAGGGATAAGGTTCACGGATAGGGTTAGTGTTAAGGGTTACGGGTAGGTTTAGGGTTCAGGGTTAGAGTTAGCATTAGGGCTTAAGGTTAGGATTAGGCGGTAGGTTAGATTTAGGGTTAGATCTAGGCGTTACGGTAAGGGCTAGCGTTAGGGTTAAGAGATAGGGTTAGGTTTAATGCTTAGGTTTAGGTTAGGGTTTGGGGTTAAAGTAAGTGTTAGGGGTTAGGTTTAAGGATCAAAGATTAGGGTTATTTTTAGCTGTAGTGTTAGGGTTAGGGATAAGGGATCCCATTAGCATTAAGGGTCTTCCTTACTGTAGGGTTAAGGGTTAGGCTTAGAGTTAAAGGTTAAGGTTAGGGTCAGTGTTAAGATTTAGGGTGAGGGTTAACGGTTAGGGTAAAGGTTAAGCGTTAGGGTTAGGGATTAGTGATTAGGGTTTTTGGTTAGTGTTAGGGTTAGCGGTTAGGAGTTAGTGTTTTATGAAGGGGTATGGTTAGAATTAGGATTGGGGTTAGAGTTAGGGTGAGGTATAGGGGTTAGGTTTAGGGGTTAGTTTTAGGGTAAAAGGGTAGGATTAGGGTTACGGGTTGGGCTTAGGTTTAGGGTTAAAGTTTACTGCTAGGGTTAGGGATACGGTTCAGGCTAGGCTTTAGGGGTTCTGGTTAGGGTTAGGTGTTAGGTTAGTGTCAGGGTTAGGTCTAGTCGTGAGGGTAAGGTTTAGGGTTAGCTTTAAGAGCTTGGGTTAGGTTTAATGGTTAGGATTAGGATTAGGGTTAAGGGTTAGGGTAAGGCTTAGGGGTTAGGGTGAAGGGTTAGGGTCAAGGTTTAGGGTTTCTGTTAGGCATAGCGTTGGGGTTAGAAATAAGGGTTACTGTCAGTGTTAGGGTTGTAGGCAGGGTTACGGTTAGGATTAGCGGTTTAGAATTAGGGTCAGCGATTAGGTGTCACAGTGATGACTAGGAGATAGGGTTAGAATTATGGGATAGGGGTTGTTCTCAGAAAATGGGTTATGCATTAACGTTAGGATAAGAGGTTAATGTTAGGCGCAGGTTGAGGTTTACGTGTTAAGGGGAGAAATAGGAAAAGGGTTGGGTGTTATGTTAAGGGTTAAGGTTATCTGTTAAAAGTATTGTTTATGCTTAGCGCACGGGCCCTGTCTGCATTAGGCGGGCGGGGGGAGTTTAGGGAGCTGGGATTGTACCCGGGAACCCACTCTATCATAATCTGGGAATGGGCCCGTGGGTTTCATGCAGGACACAGTGGTAGAGCCTCCGAGCCTCCTTTCACGCATGGCATGGGAGGATTGCAGGCTTTCTAAACTCTAAGATTGCAAGAAGTCTGAGAATTAGATTTAGGGTTAGGATTATGGTTAGGGTTAAGGATGAAGTTTAGTGTTAGGGTGAGGGCTTAGGGTTAGGGATTAGGGTTAGGATTAAAGGTTACTCTTAGGTTTAACAGTTACACTTTGGTTTAGGGTTGAGGTTTACAGTTAGGGTTAAGATGAGGGGTTAGGGTTAGGTACAGGGTTAGGGTTAAGTGTTAGGTTTAGGGTTGAAGATTAGGATTAGGGTTAGGATTAAAGGTTAGCGTGAGAGTTAACGCTTAGGGTTAAGGTTAAGTGTTAGGGTTAGGGTTAGGGTTAGGGTTAGTTTTAGGGTTAGAGTTATGTGCTATGGTTTGTGTTAGAGGTTAGGGTTAGGTTTACTGGTGACGGTTAGGGTTACGTTTAGGGGTTAGCATTAGGGTTAGGGTTAGGGTTAGGGTTAATTGATAGGATTAGGGTTAAGTGTTGGCCTTAGGGTTAGGGTTAGGGTTAGGGTTTTTGTTAGGCATAGCGTTGGGGTTAGAAGTAAGGGTTACTGTCAGTGTTAGGGTTGTAGGTAGGGTTACGGTTAGGGTTAGCGGTTTAGAATTAGGGTTAGGGATTAGGTGTCACAGTGATGACTAGGAGATAGGGTTAGAACTATGGGATAGGGGTTGTTCTCAAGAAATGGGTTATGCATTAACGTTAGGATAAGAGGTTAAAGTTAGGCGCACGGTGAGGTTTACGTGTTAAGGGGAGAAATAGGAACAGGGTTGGGTGTTATGTTCAGGGTTAGGGTTATCTGTTAAAGGTATTGTTTATGCTTAGCACACGGGCCCTGTCTGCATTAGGCGGGAGGGGGGAGTTTAGGGGGCTGGGATTGTACCCGGGAACCCACTCTATCATACTCTGGGTATGGGCCCGTGGGTTTCATGCAGGACACAGTGGTAGAGCCTCCTTTCACGCATGGCATGGGAGGATTGCAGGCTTTCTAAACTCTAAGAAAGCAAGAAGTCTGAGAAATAGATTTAGGGTTAGGATTATGGTTAGGGTTAAGGATGAAGTTTAGTGTTAGGGTGAGGGCTTAGGGTGAGAGATTAGGGTTAGGGTTAAAGGTTACTCTTAGGTTTAACGGTTACACTTTTGTTTAGGGTTGAGGTTTACGGTTAGGGTTAAGATGAGGGGTTAGGGTTAGGTACAGGGTTAGGGTTAAGTGTTAGGTTTAGGGTTGAATATTAGGATTAGGGTTAGGATTGAAGGTTAGCGTGAGAGTTAACGCTTAGGGTTAAGGTTAAGTGTTAGGGTTTAGGGTTAGGGTTAGGGTTAGATTTAGGGTTAGAGTTATGTGCTATGGTTTGTGTTAGAGGTTAGGGTTAGGTTTACTGGTGACGGTTAGGGTTACGCTTAGGGGTTAGCATTAGGGTTAGGGTTAGGGTTAAGGGATAGGATTAGGGTTAAGTGTTGGGCTTAGGGTTAGGGTTTAGTGTTAGGGTTATCATTAAGGATTATGGGTAGGGTCAGGGTTAAATGCTTGGGTGCGGGTAATGGTTAGGGTCAGGGTTAAGGTTCACGGATAGGGTTAGTGTTAAGAGTTACGGGTAGGTTTAGCGTTCAGTGTTAGAGTTAGCATTAGGGCTTAAGGTTAGGATTAGGCGGTAGGTTAGATTTAGGGTTACATCTAGGCGTTAGGGTAAGGGCTAGCGTTAGGGTTAAGAGATAGGGTTAGGTTTAATGCTTAGGATTAGGGTTAGGGTTTGGGGTTAAAGTAAGTGTTAGGGGTTAGGTTTAAGGATCAAAGATTAGGGTTATTTTTAGCTGTAGTGTTAGGGTTAGGGATAAGGTGTCCCATTAGCATTAAGGGTCTTCCTTACTGTAGGGTTAAGGGTTAGGCTTAGAGTTAAAGGTTAAGGTTAGGGTCAGTGTTAAGATTTAGGGTGAGGGTTAACGGTTAGGGTAAAGGTTAAGCGTTAGGGTTAGGGATTAGTGATTAGGGTTTTTGGTTAGTGTTAGGGTTAGCGGTTAGGAGATAGTGTTTTATGAAGGGGTATGGTTAGAATTAGGACTGGGGTTAGAGTTAGGGTGAGGTATAGGGGTTAGGTTTAGGGGTTAGTTTTAGGGTAAAAGGATAGGATTAGGGTTACGGGTTGGGCTTAGGTTTAGGGTTAAAGTTTAATGCTAGGGTTAGGGATAGGGTTCAGGGTTAGCTTTAGGGGTTCTGGTTAGGGTTAGGTGTTAGGTTAGTGTCAGGGTTAGGTCCAGTCGTGAGGGTAAGGTTTAGGGTTAGCTTTAAGAGCTAGGGTTAGGTTTAATGGTTAGGATTAGGATTAGGGTTAAGGGTTAGGGTAAGGCTTAGGGGTTAGGGTGAAGGGTTAGAGTAAAGGGTTTGGGTTTTTGTTAGGCATAGCGTTGGGGTTAGAATTAAGGGTTACTGTCAGTGTTAGGGTTGTAGGTAGGGTTACAGTTAGGGTTATCGGTTTAGAATTAGGGTTAGGGATTAGGTGTCACAGTGATGACTAGGTGATAGGGTTAGAATTTTGGGATAGGGTTTGTTCTCAGGAAATGGGTTATGCATTAACTTTAGAATAAGAGGTTAAAGTTAGGCGCACGGTGAGGTTTATGAGTTAAGGGGAGAAATAGGAACAGGGTTGGGTGTTATGTTCAGGGTTAGGGTTATCTGTTAAAGGTATTGTTTATGCTTAGCGCACGGGCCCTGTCTGCATTAGGCGGGCGGGCGGGGGTAGGGGGCTGGGATTGTACCCGGGAACCCACTCTATCATACTCTGGGTATGGGCCCGTGGGTTTCATGCAGGACACAGTGGTAGAGCCTCCTTTCACGCATGGCATGGGAGGATTGCAGGCTTTCTAAACTCTAAGAAAGCAAGAAGTCTGAGAATGAGATTTAGGGTTAGGATTCTGGTTAGGGTGAAGGATGAAGTTTAGTGTTAGGGTGAGGGCTTAGGGTTAGGGCTTAGGGTTAGGGTTAAAGGTTACTCTTAGGTTTAACGGTTACACTTTGGTTTCGGGTTGAGGTTTACGGTTAGGGTTAAGATGAGGGGTTAGGGTTTGGTACAGGGTTAGGGTTAAGTGTTAGGTTTAGGGTTGAAGATTAGGATTAGGGTTAGGATTAAAGGTTAGCGTGAGAGTTAACGCTTAGGGTTAAGGTTAAGAGTTAGGGTTTAGTGTTAGGGGTAGGTTTAGTTTTAGGGTTAGAGTTATGTGCTATGGTTTGTGTTAGAGGTTAGGGTTAGGTTTACTGGTCACGGTTAGGGTTACGTTTAGGGGTTAGCATTAGGGTTAGAGTTAGGTTAAGGGATAGGATTAGGGTTAAGTGTTGGGCTTAGGGTTAGGGTTTAGTGTTAGGGTTATCATTAAGGATTAGGGGTAGGGTCAGGGTTAAATGCTTGGGTGCGGGTAATGGTTAGGGTCAGGATTAAGGTTCACGGATAGGGTTAGTGTTAAGGGTTACGGGTAGGTTTAGGGTTCAGGGTTAGAGTTAGCATTAGGGCTTAAGGTTAGGATTAGGCGGAAGGTTAGATTTAGGGTTAGATCTAGGCGTTAGGGTAAGGGCTAGCGTTAGGGTTAAGAGATAGGGTTAGGTTTAATGCTTAGGATTAGGGTTAGGGTTTGGGGATAAAGTAAGTTTTAGGGGTTAGGTTTAAGGATCAAAGGTTAGGGTTATTTTTAGCTGTAGTGTTAGGGTTAGGGATAAGGGATCCCATTAGCATTAAGGGTCTTCCTTACTGTAGGGTTAAGGGTTAGGCTTAGAGTTAAAGGTTAAGGTTAGGGTCAGTGTTAAGATTTAGGGTAAGGGTTAACGGTTAGGGTAAAGGTTAAGCGTTAGGGTTAGGGATTAGTGATTAGGGTTTTTGGTTAGTGTTAGGGTTAGCGGTTAGGAGTTAGTGTTGTATGAAGGGGTATGGTTAGAATTAGGATTGGGGTTAGAGTTAGGGTGAGGTATAGGGGTTAGGTTTAGGGGTTAGTTTTAGGGTAAAAGGATAGGATTAGGGTTAAGGGTTGGGCTTTGGTTTAGGGTTAAAGTTTACTGCTAGGGTTAGGGATAGGGTTCAGGGTTAGCTTTAGGGGTTCTGGTTAGGCTTAGGTGTTAGGTTAGTGTCAGGGTTAGGTCCAGTCGTGAGGGTAAGGTTTAGGGTTAGCTTTAAGAGCTAGGGTTAGGTTTAATGGTTAGGATTAGGATTAGGGTAAGGCTTAGGGGTTAGGGTGAAGGGTTAGGGTCAAGGGTTAGGGTTTTTGTTAGGCATAGCGTTGGGGTTAGAAGTAAGGGTTACTGTCAGTGTTAGGGTTGTAGGTAGGGTTAGAGTTAGGGTTAGCGGTTTATAATTAGGGTTAGGGATTAGGTGTCACAGTGATGACTAGGAGATAGGGTTAGAATTATGGGATAGGGGTTGTTCTCAGGAAATGGGTTATGCATTATCGTTAGGATAAGAGGTTAAAGTTAGGCGCACGGTGAGGTTTACGTGTTAAGGGGAGAAATAGGAACAGGGTTGGGTGTTATGTTCAGGGTTAGGGTTATCTGTTAAAGGTATTGTTTATGCTTAGCGCACGGGCCCTGTCTGCATTAGGCGGGCGGGGGGAGTTTAGGGGGCTGGGATTGTACCCGGGAACCCACTCTATCATACTCTGGGTATGGGCCCGTGGGTTTCATGCAGGACACAGTGGTAGAGCCTCCTTTCACGCATGGCATGGGAGGATTGCAGGCTTTCTATACTCTAAGAAAGAAAGAAGTCTGAGAATTAGATTTAGGTTTAGGATTATGGTTAGGGTTAAGGATGAAGTTTAGTGTTAGGATGAGGGCTTAGGGTTAGGGATTAGGGTTAGGGTTAAAGGTTACTCTTAGGTTTAACGGTTACACTTTGGTTTCGGGTTGAGGTTTACGGTTAGGGTTAAGATGAGGGGTTAGGGTTTGGTACAGGGTTAGGGTTAAGTGTTAGGTTTAGGGTTGAAGATTAGGATTAGGGTTAGGATTAAAGGTTAGCGTGAGAATTAACGCTTAGGGTTAAGGTTAAGAGTTAGGGTTTAGGGTCAGGGTTAGGGTTAGGGTTAGTTTTAGTGTTAGAGTTATGTGCTATGGTTTGTGTTAGAGGTAAGGGTTATTTTTACTGGTCATGGTTAGGGTTACGTTTAGGGGTTAGCATTATGGTTAGGGTTAGGGTTAAGGGATAGGATTAGGGTTAAGTGTTGGGCTTCGGGTTAGGGTTTAGTGTTAGGGTTATCATTAAGGATTAGGGTTAGGGTCAGGGTTAAATGCTTGGGTGCGGGTAATGGTTAGGGTCAGGGTTAAGGTTCACGGATAGGGTTAGTGTTAAGGGTTACGGGTAGGTTTAGGGTTCAGGGTTAGAGTTAGCATTAGGGCTTAAGGTTAGGATTAGGCGGTAGGTTAGATTTAGGGTTAGATCTAGGCGTTAGGGTAAGGGCTAGCGTTAGGGTTAAGAGATAGGGTTAGGTTTAATGCTTAGGATTAGGGTTAGGGTTTGGGGATTAAGTAAGTGTTAGGGGTTAGGTTTAAGGATCAAAGGTTAGGGTTATTTTTAGCTGTAGTGTTAGGGTTAGGGATAAGGGATCCCATCAGCATTAAGGTTCTTCCTTACTGTAGGGTTAAGGGTTAGGCTTAGAGTTAGAGGTTAAGGTTAGGGTCAGTGTTAAGATTTAGGGTGAGGGTTAACGGTTAGGGTAAAGGTTAAGCGTTAGGGTTAGGGATTATTGATTAGGGTTTTTGGTTAGTGTTAGGGTTAGCGGTTAGGAGTTAGTGTTTTATGAAGGGGTATGGTTAGAATTAGGATTGGGGTTAGAGTTAGGGTGAGGTATAGGGGTTAGGTTTAGGGGTTAGTTTTAGGGTAAAAGGATAGGATTAGGGTTACGGGTTGGGCTTAGGTTTAGGGTTAAAGTTTACTGCTAGGGCTAGGGATAGTGTTCAGGGTTAGCTTTAGGGGTTCTTGTTAGGGTTAGGTGTTAGGTTAGTGTCAGGGTTAGGTCTAGTCGTGAGGGTAAGGTTTAGGGTTAGCTTTAAGAGCTAGGGTTAGGTTTAATGGTTAGGATTAGGATTAGGGTTAAGGGTTAGGGTAAGCCTTAGGGGTTAGGGTGAAGGGTTAGGGTCAAGGGTTAGGGTTTTTGTTAGGCATAGCGTTGGGGTTAGAAGTAAGGGTTACTGTCAGTGTTAGGGTTGTAGGTAGAGTTACGGTTAGGGTTAGCGGTTTAGAATTAGGGTTAGGGATTAGGTGTCACAGTGATGACTAGGAGATAGGGTTAGAATTATGGGATAGGGGTTGTTCTCAGGAAATGGGTTATGCATTAACGTTAGGATAAGAGGTTAAAGTTAGGCGCACGGTGAGGTTTACGTGTTAAGGGGAGAAATAGGAACAGGGTTGGGTGTTATGTTCAGGGTTAGGGTTATCTGTTAAAGGTATTGTTTATGCTTAGCGCACGGGCCCTGTCTGCATTAGGCGGGCGGGAGGAGTTTAGGGGGCTGGGATTGTACCCGGGAACCCACTGTATCATACTCTGGGTATGGGCCCGTGGGTTTCATGCAGGACACAGTGGTAGAGCCTCCTTTCACACATGGCATGGGAGGATTGCAGGCTTTCTAAACTCTAAGAAAGCAAGAAGTCTGAGAATTAGATTTAGGGTTAGGATTATGGTTAGGGTTAAGGATGAAGTTTAGTGTTAGGGTGAGGGCTTAGGGTTAGGGATTAGGGTTAGGGTTAAAGGTTACTCTTAGGTTTAACGGTTACACTTTGGTTTCGGGTTGAGGTTTACGGTTAGGGTTAAGATGAAGGGTTAGGGTTTGGTACAGGGTTAGGGTTAAGTGTTAGGTTTAGGGTTGAAGATTAGGATTAGGGTTAGGATTAAAGGTTAGCGTGAGAGTTAACGCTTAGGATTAAGGTTAAGTGTTAGGGTTTAGGTTTAGGGTTAGGGTTAGTTTTAGGGTTAGAGTTATGTGCTCTGGTTTGTGTTAGAGGTTAGGGTTAGGTTTACTGGTGACGGTTAGGGTTACGTTTAGGGGTTAGCATTAGGGTTAGGGTTAGGGTTAGGGTTAAGGGATAGGATTAGGGTTAAGTGTTGGGCTTAGGGTTAGGGTTTAGTGTTAGGGTTATCATTAAGGATTAGGGTTAGGGTCAGGCTTAAATGTTTGGGTGCGGGTAATGGTTAGGGTCAGGGTTAAGGTTAACGGATAGGGTTAGTGTTAAGGGTTACGGGTAGGTTTAGGGTTCAGGGTTAGAGTTAGCATTAGGGCTTGAGGTTAGGGTTAGGCGGTACGTTAGATTTAGGGTTAGATCTAGGCGTTAGGGTAAGGGCTAGGGTTAGGGTTAAGAGATAGGGTTAGGTTTAATGCTTAGGATTAGGGTTAGGGTTTGGGGTTAAAGTAAGTGTTAGGGGTTAGGTTTAAGGACCAAAGGTTAGGGTTATTTTTAGCTGTAGTGTTAGGGTTAGGGATAAGGGATCCCATTAGCATTAAGGGTCTTCCTTACTGTAGGGTTAAGGGTTAGGCTTAGAGTTAAAGGTTAAGGTTAGGGTCAGTGTTAAGATTTAGGGTGAGGGTTAACGGTTAGGGTAAAGGTTAAGCGTTAAGGTTAGGGATTAGTGATTAGGGATTTTGGTTAGTGTTAGTGTTAGCGGGTAGGAGTTAGTGTTTTATGAAGGAGTATGGTTAGAATTAGGACTGGGGTTAGAGTGAGGGTGAGGTATAGGGGTTAGGTTTAGGGGTTAGTTTTAGGGTAAAAGGATAGGATTAGGGTTACGGGTTGGGCTTAGGTTTAGGGTTAAAGTTGACTGCTAGGGTTAGGGATAGGCTTCAGGGTTAGCTTTAGGGGTTCTGGTTAGGGTTAGGTGTTAGGTTAGTGTCAGGGTTAGGTCTAGTCGTGAGGGTAAGGTTTAGGCTTAGCTTTAAGAGCTAGGGTTAGGCTTAATGGTTAGGATTAGGATTAGGGTTAAGGGTTAGCGTAAGGCTTAGGGGTTTGGGTGAAGGGTTAGGGTTTTTGTTAGGCATAGCGTTGGGGTTAGAAGTAAGGGTTACTGTCAGTGTTAGGGTTGTAGGTAGGGTTCCGGTTAGGGTTAGTGGTTTAGAATTAGGGTTAGGGATTAGGTGTTCCTGTGATGACTAGGAGATAGGGTTAGAATTATGGGATAGGGATTGTTCTCAGGGAATGGGTTATGCATTAACGTTAGGATAATAGGTTAAAGTTAGGCTCATGGTGAGGTTTACGTGTTAAGGGGAGAAATAGGAACAGGGTTGGTGTTATATTCAGGGTTAGGGTTATCTGTTAAAGGTATTGTTTATGCTTAGCGCACGGGCCCTGTCTGCATTAGGCGGGCGGGGGGAGTTTAGGGGGCTGGGATTGTACCCGGGAACCCACTCTATCATACTCTGGGTATGGGCCCGTGGGTTTCATGCAGGACACAGTGGTAGAGCCTCCTTTCACGCATGGCATGGGCAGATTGCAGGCTTTCTAAACTCTAAGAAAGCAAGAAGTCTGAGAATTAGATTTAGGGTTAGCATTATGGTTAGTGTGAAGGATGAAGTTTAGTGTTAGGGTGAGGGCTTTATGTTAGGGATTAGGGTTAGGGTTAAAGGTTACTCTTAGGTTTAACGGTTACAGTTCGGTTTATGGTTGAGGTTTACGGTTAGGGTTGAGTTGAGGGGTTAGGGTTTGGTAGACGTTTAGGGTTAAGTGTTAGGTTTAGGGTTGAAGATTAGGATTAGGGTTAGGATTAAAGGTTAGCGTGAGAGTTAACGCTTAGGGTTAAGGTTAAGAGTTAGGGTTTACGGTTAGGCTTAGGGTTAGATTTAGGGTTAGAGTTATGTGCTATGGTGTGTGTTAGGGGTTAGGGTTAGGTTTACTGTTCACGGTTAGGGTTGGGTTTAGGGGTTAGCATTAGGGTTAGGGATTAGGTTTAGGGTAAGGGTCTAGAGTTAATGTTGGGCTTTAGTCTCGGGGCTTAGTTTCAGGGTCTGGGGTTAGCGTTGGTGGTAGGGCTTAGCTTTAGCAGTCAGTTTAAGGGCACAGGACCTGGTTAACCTACGGTGAGAGGGGTGCGGTCTGAGTCACCACGAAAGCACAACATCATTCCCTGGGCCTTGGGACAGGACCTCCATGCAGGACTCAGGCGGAGCCTCATCTTACACATGGCATGGCTGTATTGTAGGCTTGCTTCACTCTGGGAATGGAAGTAGTGTGAGAATTAGAGTTGGGGTTGGGGTTAGGGTTTTTCGTGTTAGGGGTTAGGTTTCGAGTCAGGGTTAGGTGCTAGGGATTAGTGGTTAGGGTTAGAGTTAGTGTTAGGGGTAAGGTGTTAAGTCTGGGTTAGGGGGCCAGGGTATGGTTTAGGGTTGGAGTTAGCGTTAGGGTTAGGGGTTAGGGTTAAGGGATAGGGTTAGGATTCAGGGTGAGGGTTAGAGGGTTAACAGTTGGGGTTAGGCTTAGGGGTTAGGGACAGTGTTAGGGTTAAGGGTTAGGAGCTTGGTTCAGGTTTAAGGTTAGCATTAGGGGTTGGGGTTAGTGTTAACTGTAGGTCAGTGTTGGGGTTAGATCTCTAGGCATTAGGGTAAAGGTTAGGGTTAGGGTTAAGAGTTAGGGTTCTGTTTAACGGTTAGGATTGGGAATAGGTTAAGGATTAAGGTTAAGTTTGGGGTTATGACGAAGGATCAACGGTTAGGGTTACTTTTAGGCGTAGGGTTAGGGTAAGGGGTTAGGGTTAGTGTTAGTGTTGTTGGTCGGGTTAAGGTTAGGGTTGGCGCTTCAGAATTAGGGATTAGGTGTTACGGTTATAGCTAGGAGGTAGGGTTATAATGACGGTATAGGGCTTGTTCTCAGGGTGTCATGCATTAACGTTAAGATATCGGGTTAAATTTAGGGTTATGGTGAGGTTTACCTGTTAAGGTGAGCAGTAGGATCAGGGTTAGGTGTTATGTTGTGGGTTAGGCTTATGGGTGAGGGGTAGGGTTTATGCTTAGGGCACGGGCCCTGTATGCCCTAGGAGGCAAAGTTAGGTGTCTGGGATGGTCGCTGGGAACCCACTCTACCGCACGCAGTGTGTGGGCCTCTGGGTTTCATGCAGGACACTGTGGCAGAGCCTCCTTTCACGCATGGCGTGGGAGGATTGCAGGCTTTCTAAACTCTAAGAAAGCAAGAAGTCTGAGAATGAGATTTAGGGTTAGGGTTAAGGTTAGGGTTAAGGATGAAGTTTAGTGTTAGGGTGAGGGCTTAGGCTTAGGGATTACGGTTAGGGTTAAAGGTTACTCTTAGATTTAACGGTTACACTTTGGTTTAGGGTTGAGGTTTAAGGTTAGGGTTAAGATGAGGGGTTAGGGTTTGGTACAGGGTTAGGGTTAAGTGTTAGGTTTAGGGTTGAAGACTAGGATTAGGGTTAGGATTAAAGGTTAGCGTGAGAGTTAACACTTAGGGTTAAGGTTAAGAGTTAGGGTTTAGGGTTAGGGTTAGGGTTAGTTTTAGGGTTAGAGTTATGTGCTATGGTTTGTGTTAGAGGTTAGGGTTAGGTTTACCGTTCATGGTTAGGGTTACGTTTAGGGTTTAGCATTAGAGTTAAGGTTAGGGTTAAGGGATAGGATTAGGGTTAAGTGTTAGCTTTAGGGTTGAAGATTAGGATTAGGGTTAGGATTAAAGGTTAGCATGAGATATAACGCTTAGGGATAAGGTTTAGAGTTAGGGTTTACTGTTAGGGTTAGGGTTAGTTTTAGGGTTAGAGTTATGTGCTATGGTTTGTGATAGAGGTTAGGGTTAGGTTTACTGTTCACGGTTAGGGTTACGTTTAAGGTTTAGCATTAGGGTTAGGGATTAGTTTTAGGGTAAGGGTTTAGAGTTAGTGTTGGGCTTTAGGCTCGGGGCTTCGGTTCAGGGTGAGGGGTTAGGGTCGGTGGTACGGCCTAGCTTTAGCAGTGAGTTAAAGGGCACAACACCTGGTTAATCTAAGGTGAGACGGGTGCGGTCGAAGTCATCACGAAAGCACAACATCATTCCCTGGGCCTTGGGAGAGGACCTACATGCAGGACTCAGTCGGAGCCTCATCTCACACATGGCATGGCTGTATTGTAGGCTTCCTTCACTCTGGGAATGGAAGTAGTGTGAGAATTAGTGTTGGTGTTGGGGTTAGGGATTTCGAGTTAGGGGTTAGGTTTCGAGTCAGGGTTAGGTGCTAGGGATTAGTGGTTAGGGTTAGAGTTAGTGTTAGGGGTTAGGTGTTAAGTCTGGGTTAGGGGGCCAGGGTAAGGTTTAGGGTTGGAGTTAGCGTTAGGGGTAGGGGTTAGGGTTAAGGGAGAGGGTTATGTATCAGGGTGAGGGTTAGAGGGTTAGCAGTTGGGGTTAAGCTTAGGGGTTAGGGATAGTGTTAGAGTTAAGGGTTAGAAGTATGGTTCAGGTTTATGTTTAGCATTAGGGGTTGGGGTTAGTGTTAACTGTAGGTCAGTGTTGGGGTTAGATCTCTAGGCATTAGGGTAAAGGTTAGGGTTAGGGTTAAGAGATAGGGTTCTGTTTAATGTTTAGGATTGGGAATAGGGTTAAGGGTTAGGGTTAAGGTTGGGGTTATGACGAAGGATCAACGGTTAGGGTTACTTTTAGGCGTAGGGTTACGGTAAGGGGTTAGGGTTAGTGTTAGTGTTGTTGGTCGGGTTAAGGTTAGGGTTGGCATTTCAGAATTAGGGATTAGGTGTTACGGTTATGGCTAGGAGTTAGGGTTAGAATGACGGTATAGGGCTTGTTCTCAGGGTGTCATGCATTAACGTTAAGATATCGGGTTAAAGTTAGGGTTACGGTGAGGTTTACCTGTTAAGGTGAGCAGTAGGATCAGGGTTATGTGTTATGTTCTGGGTTAGGCTTATGGTTGAATGGTAGGGTTTACGCTTAGGGCACGGGCCCTGTATGCCCTAGGAGGCAAAGTTAGGTGTCTGTGATGGTCGCTGGGAACCCACTCTATCGTACGCAGTGTATGGGCCTCTGGGTTTTAGGCAGGACACTGGCAGAGCGTCCTTTCACGCATGGCATGGGAGGATTGCAGGCTTTCTAAACTCTAAGAAAGCAAGAAGTCTGAGAATTAGATTTAGGGTTAGGATTATGGTTAGGGTTAAGGATGAAGTTTAGTGTTAGGGTGAGGGATTAGGGTTAGGGATTAGGGTTAGGGTTAAAGGTTACTCTTAGATTTAACAGTTACACTTTGGTTTAGGGTTGAGGTTTACGGTTAGGGTAAAGATGAGGGGTTAGGGTTTGGTACAGGGTTAGGGTTAAGTGTTAGGTTTAGGGTTGAAGATTAGGATTAGGGTTAGGATTAAAGGTTAGCGTGAGAGTTAACGCTTAGGGTTAAGGTTAAGAGTTAGCGTTAGCGTTAGGGTTAGGGTTAGTTTTAGGGTTAGAGTTATGTGCCATGGTTTGTGTTAGAGGTTAGGATTAGGTTTACTGTTCACGGTTAGGGTTATGTTTAGGGGTAGCATTAGGGTTAGAGTTAGGGTTAGGGTTAAGGGATAGGATTAGGGTTAAGTGTTGAGCTTAGGGTTAGGGTTTAGTGTTAGGGTTATCGTTAAGGATTAGGGTTAGGGTCAGGGTTAAATGTTTGGGTGCGGGTAATGGTTAGGGTCAGGGTTAAGGTTTATAGATAGGGTTAATGTTAAGGGTTACGGGTAGGTTTAGGGTTCAGGGTTTAGAGTTAGCATTAGGGCTTAAGTTTAGGATTAGGTGGTAGGTTAGATTTAGGGTTAGATCTAGGCGTTAGAGTAAGGGTTAAGAGATAGGGTTAGGTTTAATGCTTAGGATTAGGGTTAGGGTTTGGGGTTAAGTGTGAGGGGTTAGGTTTAAGGATCAAAGGTTAGGGTTATTTTTAGCTGTAGTGTTAGGTTTAGGGATAAGGGATAAGATTGGCGTAAGGGTTTTTCTTACTGTTAGGATTAAGGGTCAGGCTTAGATTAAAGGTTAAGGTTAGGGTCAGTGTTAAGGGTTAGGGTGAGGGTTAACGGTTACGGTAAAGGTTAAGCGTTAGTGTTAGGGATTAGCGATCAGGGTTTTTGGTAAGTGTTAGGGTTAGGAGTTCGTGTTTTATGAAGGGGTATGTTTAGAATTAGGATTGGGGTTAGTGTTAGGGTTAGGTTTAGGGGTTAGGCTTAGGGTAAAAATATAGAATTAGGGTTAAGGGTTGGGATCAGGTTTAGGGTTAAAGTTTAGTGTTCTGGTTAATGTTTAGTGTTATGGTCCAGTTTAAGTGTTAGGGTGAGGGTTAACGGTTAGGATTAGGCTTAGAGGTTGGGGATATAGTGAGGGTTCAGTGTTAGGGTTAGGTTTAGGGTTCAGGGTTAGGGTTAGCTTTAGGGGTTATGGTTAGGGTTAGGTGTTAGGTTAGTGTCAGGGTTCGGTCTAGTCGTGAGGGTAAGGTTTAGGATTGCTTTAAGCGCTAGGGTTAGGTTTAATGTTTAGGATTAGGATTAGGGTTAAGGGTTAGGGTAAGGCTTAGGGGTTACGGTGAAGGGTTAGGGTTTTTTTTAGGCATAGAGTTGGGGTTAGAAGTAAGGGTTACAGTCAGTGTTAGGGTTGTAGGTAGGGTTACGGTTAGGGTTAGCAGTTTAGAATTAGGGTTAGGGATTAGGTGTTACAGTTATGACTAGGAGATAGGGTTAGAATTATGGGATAGGGGTTGTTCTCGGGGAATGGGTTATGCATTAACGTTAGGATAAGAGGATAAAGTTAGGCTCACGGTGAGGATTACGTGTTAAGGGGAGAAATAGGAACAGGGTTGGGTGTTATGTTCAGGGTTAGGGTTATCTGTTAAAGGTATTGTTTATGCTTAGCGCACGGGCCCTGTCTGCATTAGGCGGGCGGGGGGAGTTTAGGGGACTGGGATTGTACCCGGGAACCCACTGTATCATACTCTGGGTATGGGCCCGTGGGTTTCATGCAGGACACAGTGGTAGAGCCTCCTTTCACGCATGGCATGGGAGGATTGCAGGCTTTCTAAACTCTAAGAAAGGAAGAAGTCTTATAATTTGATTTTAGGGTTAGGTTTATGGATAGGGTTAAGGATAAATTTTAGTGTTAGTGTGAGGGCTTAGGGTTAGGGATTAGGGTTAGGGTTAAAGGTTACTCTTAGATTTAACGGTTACACTTTGGTTTAGGGTTGAGGTTTACGGTTAGGGTTACGATGAGGGGTTAGAGTGTGGTACAGGGTTAGGGTTAAGTGTTAGGTTTAGGGTTGAAGATTAGGATTAGGGTTAGGATTAAAGGTTAGCATGAGAGTGAACGCTTAGTGTTAAGGTTAAGAGTTAGTGTTTAGGGCCGGGCGCGGTGGCTCACGCCTGTAATCCTACCACTCTGGGAGGCCGAGGTGGGTGGATCGTTTGAGCTCAGGAGTTCAAGACCAGCCTGAGCAAGAGCGAGACCCCATCTGTACTAAAAATAGAAAGAAATTATATGGACAGCTAAAAATATATATAGAAAAAAATTAGCCGGGCATGGTGGCGCATGCCTGTAGTCCCAGCTGCTCGGGAGTCTGAGACAGGAGGATTCCTTGAGCTCAGGAGTCTGAGGTTGCTGTGAGCTAGGCTGATGCCACGGCACTCACTCTATCTTGGGCAACAGAGTGAGACTCTCTCAAAAAAAAAAAAAAAAAAAAAGATTTAGGGTTTAGGGTTATGGTTAGGGTTAGGGTTATTTTTAGGGTTAGAGTTATGTGCTATGGTTTATGTTAGAGGTTAGGGTTAGGTTTACTGTTCACGGTTAGGGTTGGGTTTAGGGGTTAGCATTAGGGTTAGGGATTAGGTTTAGGGTAAGGGTCTAGAGTTAATGTTGGGCTTTAGGCTCGGGGCTTAGGTTCAGGGTCAGGGGTTAGCGTTGGTGGTAGGGCTTAGCTTTAGCGGTCAGTTTAAGGGCACAGGACCTGGTTAATCTACGGTGAGAGGGGTGCGGTCGGAGTCACCACGAAAGCACAACATCATTCCCTGGGCCTTGGGAGAGGACCTCCATGCAGGACTCAGGCGGAGCCTCATCTGACACATGGCATGGCTGTATTGTAGGCTTGCTTCACTCTGGGAATGGAAGTAGTGTGAGAATTAGGGTTGGGGTTGGGGTTAGGGTTTTTCGTGTTAGGGGTTAGGTTTCGAGTCAGGGTTAGGTGCTAGGGATTAGTGGTTAGGGTTAGAGTTAGTGTTAGGGGTAAGGTGTTAAGCCTGGGTTAGGGGGCCAGGGTAAGGTTTAGGGTTGGAGTTAGCGTTAGGGTTAGGGGTTAGGATTAAGGGATAGGGTTAGGATTCAGGGTGTGGGATAGAGGGTTAGCAGTTGGGGTTAGGCCTAGGGGTTAGGGATATTGTTAGGGTTAAGGGTTAGGAGCTTGGTTCAGGTTTAAGGTTAGCATTAGGGGTTGGGGTTAGTGTTAACTGTAGGTCAGTGTTGGGGTTAGATCTCTAGGCATTAGGGTAAAGGTTAGGGTTAGGGTTAAGAGTTAGGGTTCTGTTTAATGGTTAGGATTGGGAATAGGGTTAAGGGTTAGGGTTAAGGTTAGGGGTTATGACTAAGGATCAACGGTTAGGGTTACTTTTAGGCGTAGGATTATGGTAAGGGTTTAGGGTTAGTGTTAGTGTTGTTGGTCGGGTTAAGGTTAGGGTTGGCGTTTCAGAATTAGGGATTATGTGTTACGGTTATAGATAGGAGGTAGGGTTATAATGACGGTATAGGGCTTGTTCTCAGGGTGTCATGCATTAACGTTAAGATATCGGGTTAAATTTCGGGTTATGGTGAGGTTTACCTGTTAAGGTGAGCAGTAGGATCAGGGTTAGGTGTTATGTTGTGGGTTAGGCTTATGGGTGAGGGGTAGGGTTTATGCTTAGGGCACAGGCCCTGTATGCTCTAGGAGGCAAAGTTAGGTGTCTGGGATGGTCGCTGGGAACCCACTCTACCGCACGCAGTGTATGGGCCTCTGGGTTTCATGCAGGACACTGTGGCAGAGCCTCCTTTCACGCATGGCGTGGGAGGATTGCAGGCTTTCTAAACTCTAAGAAAGCAAGAAGTCTGAGAATTAGATTTAGGGTTAGGGTTATGGTTAGGGTTAAGGATGAAGTTTAGTGTTAGGGTGAGGGCTTAGGCTTAGGGATTACGGTTAGGGTTAAAGGTTACTCTTAGATTTAACGGTTACACTTTGGTTTAGGGTTGAGGTTTAAGGTTAGGGTTAAGATGAGGGGTTAGGGTTTGGTACAGGGTTAGGGTTAAGTGTTAGGTTTAGGGTTGAAGATTAGGATTAGGGTTAGGATTAAAAGTTAGCGTGAGAGTTAACGCTTAGGGTTAAGGTTAAGAGTTAGGGTTTAGGGTTAGGGTTAGGGTTAGGGTTAGTTTTAGGGTTAGAGTTATGTGCTATAGTTTGTGTTAGAGGTTAGGGTTAGGTTTACTGTTCACGGTTAGGGTTACGTTTAGCGGTTAGCATTAGGGTTAGGGTTAGGGTTAGGGTTAAGGGATAGGATTAGGGTTAAGTGTTGGGCTTAGGGTTAGGGTTTAGTGTTAGGGTTATCATTAACGATTAGGGTTAGGGTCAGGGTTAAATGCTTGGGTGCGGGTAATGGTTAGGGTCAGGGTTAAGGTTTACGGATAGGGTTCGTGTTAAGGGTTACAGGGTAGGTTTAGGGTTCAGGGTTAGCGTTAGCATTAAGGCTTAAGGTTAGGATTAGGCGGGAGGTTATATTTAGGGTTAGATCTAGGCGTTAGGGTAAGGGCTAGGGTTAGGGTTAAGAGATAGGTTTAGGTTTAATGCTTAGGATTAGGGTTAGGGTTTGGGGTTAAAGGAAGTGTTAGGGGTTAGGTTTAAGGATCAAAGGTTAGGGTTATTTTTAACTGTAGTGTTAGGGTTAGGGATAAGGGATCCCATTAGCATTAAGGGTCTTCCTTACTGTAGGGTTAAGGGTTAGGCTTAGAGTTAAAGGTTAAGGTTAGGGTCAGTGTTAAGAATTAGGGTGAGGGTTAACGGTTAGGGTAAAGGTTAAGCGTTAGGGTTAGGGATTAGCGATTAGGGTTTTTGGTTAGTGTTAGGGTTAGCGGTTAGGAGTTCATGTTTTATGAAGGGGTATGGTTAGAATTAGGATTGGGGTTAGAGTTAGGGTTAGGTATAGGGGTTAGGTTTAGGGGTTAGTTTTAGGGTAAAAGGATAGGATTAGGGTTATTGGTTGGGCTTAGGTTTAGGGTTAAAGATTACTGCTAGGGTTAGGGATAGAGTTCAGGGTTAGCTTTAGGGGTTCTGGTTAGGGTTAGGTGTTAGGTTAGTGCCAGGGTTAGGTCTAGTCGTGAGGGCAAGGTTTAGGGTTAGCTTTAAGAGCTAGGGTTAGGTTTAATGGTTAGGATTAGGATTAGGGTTAAGGGTTAGCGTAAGGCTTAGGGGTTTGGGTGAAGGGTTAGGGTTTTTGTTAGGCATAGCGTTGGGGTTAGAAGTAAGGGTTACAGTCAGTGTTAGGGTTGTAGGTAGGGTTCCGGTTAGGGTTAGCGGTTTAGAATTAGGGTTAGGGATTAGGTGTTCCAGTGATGACTAGGAGATAGGGTTAGAATTATGGGATAGGGGTTGTTCTCAGGAAATGGGTTATGCATTAACGTTAGGATAAGAGGTTAAAGTTAGGCGCACGGTGAGGTTTACGTGTTAAGGGGAGAAATAGGAACAGGGTTGGGTGTTATGTTCCGGGTTAGCGTTACTTGTTAAAGGTATTGTTTATGCTTAGCACACGGGCCCTGTCTGCATTAGGCGGGCGGGGGGAGTTTAGGGGGCTGGGATTGTACCTGGGAACCCACTGTATCATACTCTGGGTATGGGCCCGTGGGTTTCAACACATCCACACCGACCCCACAGGAAAAAAAAAAAAACCACCGTAGCCTCCAGCTACTAATTATAATTCTAACTTGCAAAATTTCCCTGCATTTTAAAACAATGGAAAAATGGTGGTGGGATGATACTTAGAAGAATGGCTTCTTGACAGTCTCCACTAACAAAAATAGGCAACACCAAGTCAGCTACTCCTCAGCATAGTTATGTCTATCGCAGTCTTCTTCGGTTTCAGGAGGCACAAACAAACTTTATCACAATTATGATGAAACGCTGAACACCTGCAAATAATTTTCAACGTAGTGGTTAATTGAAAAGCTCTGCGGCATACTTCTTGGAACAAGCCAGTTACCTGTTCCACGCAAAGAGGAATATATAGAACCATGGTGGATTTCCAGCTGATGAAGTAAAGGATTATTAAAGGAACAGGATGACCATGGGGATCATCGATAATTCTCTGAAACAGAATCCGCCCTTTTCACCTGCCAAACACATGCCCACTTCTCCTCTCTGGGGATAATAAAAACTAACCAGCGAACTGACAAGGGCCTGACCCCCCCATCCACATCGACCACACAAAAAAAATAAAACCGTACACTCCAGCTACTAATTATAATGCTAACTTGCAAAATTTCCCTGCATTTTAAAACAATCTAAAAATGGTGGTGGGATGATACTTAGAAGAATGGCTTCTTGTCAGTCTCCACTAACAAAAATAGGCAACACCAAGTCAGCTACACCTCAGCATAGTTATGTCCGTCGCAGCCTTCTTGGGTTTCAGGAGGCACATACAAACGTTATCACAATTATGGTGCAACGCTGAAAACCAGCAAATAATTTTCAACGTACTGGTTAATTTGAAAACTCTCCAGCATACTTCTTGGAACAAGCCAGGTACCTGTGCCCACGCATAGAGGAGTATATAGAAACATGGTGGAATCCCAGCTGATGAAGTAAAGTATTCTTAAAGGAATGAAATGACCATGCGGATCCTGTATAATTCTCTGAAACAGAATCCGCACTTTTCACCTGCCAAACACATGCCCAATTCTCCTCTCTGGGGATAATAAAAAGAAACTAGTGAATTGACAGATGGCCTGACCAACCCATCCACACTGACCCCACAAAAAAAAAAAAAAAAGTACCCTCCCAGCTACTAATTATACTGATATCTTGCAAAATTTCCCTGCATTTTAAAACAATGGAAAAATGGTGGTGGGATGATACTTAGAAGAATGGCTTCTTCTCAGTCTGCACTAACAAAAATAGGCAACACCAAGTCAGCTACTCCTCAGCATAGTTATGTCCGTCGCAGCCTTCTTGGGTTTCAGGAGGCACATACAAACGTTATCACAATTATGGTGAAATGCTGAAAACCTGGAAATAATTTTCAACGTACTGGTTAATTTGAAAACTCCCCAGCATACTTCTTGGAACAAGCCAGGTACCTGTGCCCACACATAGAGGAGTATATAGAAACATGGTGGAATCCCAGCTGATGAAGCAAAGGATTCTTAAAGGAATGAGGTGACCATGCGGATCCTGTTTAATTCTCTGAAACAGAATCCTCACTTTTCACCTGCAAAACACATGCCCACTACTCTTCTCTGGGGATAATAAAAACAAACCAGCGATCTGACAGAGGGCCTGAACACCCATCCTGACCGACCCTACAAAAAAAAAAGTACCCTCCAGCTACTAATTATAATGCCAATTTGCAAAATTTCCCTGCATTTTTAAACAATGGAGAAATGATGGTGGGATGATACTTAGAAGAATGGTTCTTGTTAGTCTCCTCTGACAAAAATAGGCAACACCAAGTCAGCTACGCCTCAGCATAGTTATGTTCGTAGCAGCCATATTTGGTTTCAGTAGGCACATACACACGTTATCACAATTATGGTGAAACGCTGAAAACCTGCAAAGGATTTTCAACATACTGGTTAATTGAAAAGCTCTGCGGCATACTTCTTGGAACAAGCCAGTTACCTGTTCCCACGCAAAGAGGAGTATATAGAACCATGGTGGATTTCCAGCTGATGAAGTAAAGGATTATTAAAGGAACGGGATGACCATGGGGATCATCGTTAATTCTCTGAAACAGAATCCGCCCATTTCCCTGCCAAACACATGCCCACTTCTCCTCTCTGGGGATAAAGAAACTAACCAGCGAACTGACAGAGGGCCTGAACCCCCCATCCACATCCACCACACACACAAAAAAAAAACCGTACCTTCCAGCTACTAATTATAATGCTAACTTGCAAAATTTCCCTGAATTTTAAAACAATGGAAAAATGGTGGTGGGATGATACTTAGAAGAATGGCTTCTTGTCAGTCTCCACTAACAAAAATAGGCAACACCAAGTCAGCTACTCCTCAGCATAGTTATGTCCGTCGCAGCCTTCTTGGGTTTCAGGAGGCACAAACAAACGTTATCACAATTATGGTGAAACGCTGAACACCTGCAAATAATTTTCAACGTAGTGGTTAATCGAAAAGCTCTGCGGCATACTTCTTGGAACAAGCCAGTTACCTGTTCCCACGCAAGGAGGAGTATACAGAACCATGGTGGATTTCCAGCGGATGAAGTAAAGGATTATTAAAGGAACGGGATGACCATGGGGATCATCGTTAATTCTCTGAAACAGAATCCGCCCTTTTCACCTGCCAAACACATGCCCACTTCTCCTCTCTGGGGATAATAAAAACTAACCAGCGAACTGACAGAGGGCCTGACACCCCCATCCACATCGACCACACACACAAAAAAAAACCATACCCTCCAGCTACTAATTATTATGCTAACTTGCAAAATTTGCCTGCATTTTAAAACAATGGAAAAATGGTGGTGGGATGATACTTAGAAGAATGGCTTCTTGTCTGTCTCCACTAACAAAAATAGGCAACACCAAGTCAGCTACTCCTCAGCATAGTTATGTGCGTCCCAGCCTTCTTGGGTTTCAGGAGGCACATACAAACGTTATCACAATTATGGTGAAACGCTGAAAACCTGCAAATAATTTTCAACGTACTCGTTAATTTGAAAACTCTCCAGCATACTTCTTGGAACAAGCCAGGTACCTGTGCCCACGCATAGAGGAGTATATAGAAACATGGTGGAATCCCAGCTGATGAAGCAAAGGATTCTTAAAGGAATGAGATGACCATGCAGATCCTGTTTAATTCTCTGAAACAGAATCCGCACTTTTCACCTGCCAAATACATGCCCACTGCTCTTCTCTGGGGATCATAAAAACAAACCAGTGATCTGACAGAGGGCCTGAACACCCATCCTGACCGACCCCACAAAAAAAAAAAGTACCCTCCAGCTACTAATTATAATGCCAATTTGCAAAATTTCCCTGCATTTTTAAACAATGGAGAAATGATGGTGTGATGATACCTAGAAGAATGGCTTCTTGTCAGTCTCCACTAACAAAAATAGGCAACACCAAGTCAGCTACGCCTCAGCATAGTTATGTCCGTAGCAGCCTTCTTGGGTTTCAGGAGGCATATACAAACGTTATCAAAATTATGGTGAAACGCTGAAAACCTGTAAATAATTTTCAACGTACTGGTTAATTTGAAAACTCTCCAGCATACTTCTTGGAACAAGCCAGGTACCTGTGCCCACGCATAGAGGAGTATATAGAAACATGGTGGAATCCCAGCTGATGAAGCTAAGGATTCTTAAAGGAATGAGATGACCATGCGGATCCTGTTTAATTCTCTGAAACAGAATCCGCACTTTTCACCTGCCAAACACATGCCCACTTCTCTTCTCTGGGGATAATAAAAACAAACCAGCGATCTGACAGAGGGCCTGAACACCCATCCTGACCGACCCCACAAAAAAAAAGTACCCTCCAGCTACTAATTATAATGCCAATTTGCAAAATTTCCCTGCATTTTTAAACAATGGAGACATGATGGTGGGATGATACTAAGAAGAATGGCTTCTTGTCAGTCTCCACTGACAAAAATAGGCAACACCAAGTCAGCTACGCCTCGGCATAGTTATGTCCGTAGCAGCCATATTTGGTTTCAGTAGGCACATACACACGTTATCACAATTATGGTGAAACGCTGAAAACCTGCAAAGGATTTTCAACATACTGGTTAATTGAAAAACTCTGAGGCATACTTCTTGGAAGAAGCCAGTTTCCTGTGCCCACGCATAGAGAAGTGTATAGAACCATGGTGGAATCCCAGCTCATGAAGCAAAGGATTCTTAAAGGAACGGGATTACCATGCGGATCCTGTTTAATTCTCTGAAACAGATCCGCAGTTTTCACCTGCCATACTAATACCCACTTCTCCTCTCTGGGGATAATAAAAACAAACCAGTGAACTGACAGAGGGCCTGACCAACACATCCACACCGACCCCACAGGAAAAAAAAAAAAAAAAAACACCGTAGCCTCCAGCTACTAATTATAATGCTAACTTGCAAAATTTTCCTGCATTTTTAAACAATGGAAAAATGATGGTGAGATGATACTTAGAAGAATGGATTCTTGTCAGTATCCACTAACAAAAATAGGCAACACCAAGTCAGCTACGCCTCAGCATAGTTATGTCCGTCGCAGCCTTCTTGGGTTTCAGGAGGCACAAACAAACGTTATCAAAATTATGGTGAAACGCTGAACACCTGCAAATAATTTTCAACGTAGTGGTTAATTGAAAAGCTCTGCGGCATACTTCTTGGAACAAGCCAGTTACCTGTTCCCACGCAAAGAGGAGTATATAGAACCATGGTGGATTTCCAGCTGATGAAGTAAAGGATTATTAAAGGAACGGGATGACCATGGGGATCATCGTTAATTCTCTGAAACAGAATCCGCCCTTTTCACCTGCCAAACACATGCCCACTTCTCCTCTCTGGGGATAATAAAAACTAGCCAGCGAACTGACAGAGGGCCTGACCCCACCCCATCCACATCGATCACACACAAAAAAAAACCGTACCCTCCAGCTACTAATTATAATGCTAACTTGCAAAATTTCCCTGCAATTTAAAACAATGGAAAAATGGTGGTGGAATGGTACTTAGAAGTATGGCTTCTTCTCAGTCTCCACTAACAAAAATAGGCAACACCAAGTCAGCTACTCCTCAGCATAGTTATGTCCATCGCAGCCTTCTTGGGTTTCAGGAGGCACAAACAAACTTTATCACAATTATGGTCAAACGCTGAACACCTGCAAATAATTTTCAACGTAGTGGTTAATAGAAAAGCTCTGCAGCATACTTCTTGGAACAAGCCAGTTACCTGTTCCCACGCAAAGAGGAGTATATAGAACCATGGTGGATTTCCAGCTGATGAAGTAAACGATTATTAAAGAAACTGGATGACATTGGGATCATCGTTAATTCTCTGAAACAGAAACCGCCCTTTTCACCTGCGAAACACATGCGTATTTCTCCTTTCTGGGGATAATAAAAACTAACCAGCGAACTGACAGAGGGCCTGACCCCCCCATCCACATCGACCACACACACAAAAAAAAAACCGTACCCTCCAGCTACTAATTATAATGCTAATTTGCAAAATTTCCCTGCATTTTAAAACAATGGAGAAATGGTGGTGGGATGATACTTAGAAGAATGGCTTCTTGTCAGTCTCCACTGACAAAAATAGGCAACACCAAGTCAGCTACGCCTCAGCATAGTTATGTCCGTAGCAGCCATATTTGGTTTCAGTAGGCACATACACACGTTATCTCAATTATGGGGAAACGCTGAAAAGCTGCAAAGGATTTTCAACATACTGGTTAATTGAAAAGGTGTGAGGCATACTTCTTCGAGCAACCCAGTTTCCTGTGCCCACGCATAGAGAAGTATATAGAACCATGGTGGATTCCTAGCTCATGAAGCAAAGGATTCGTAAAGGAACGGGATTACCATGCGGATCCTGTTTAATTCTCTGAAACAGATCCGCAGTTTTCACCTGCCATACTAATACCCACTTCTCCTCTCTGGGGATAATAAAAACAAACCAGCGAACTGACAGAGGGCCTGACCAACACATCCACACAGACCCCACAGGAAAAAAAAAAAAAAACACCGTAGCCTCCAGGTACTAATTATAATGCTAACTTGCAAAATTTTCCTGCATTTTTAAACAATGGAAAAATGATGGTGAGATGATACTTAGAAGAATGGATTCTTGTCAGTCTCCACTAACAAAAATAGGCAACACCACGTCAACTACTCCTCAGCATAGTTATGTCCGTCGCAGCCTTCTTGGGTTTCAGGAGGCACAAACAAACGTTATCACAATTATGGTGAAACGCTGAACACCTGCAAATAATTTTCAACGTACTGGTTAATTGAAAAGCTCTGCGGCATACTTCTTGGAACAAGCCAGTTACCTGTTCCCATGCAAAGAGGAGTATATAGAACCATGGTGGATTTCCAGCTGATGAAGTAAAGGATTATTAAAGGAACGGGATGTCCATGGGGATCATCGTTAATTCTCTGAAACAGAATCCGCCCTTTTCACCTGCCAAACACATGCCCACTTTTCCTCTCTGGGGATAATAAAAACTAACCAGCGAACTGACAGAGGGCCTGACCCCCCCATCCACATCGACCACACACACAAAAAAAACCGTACCCTCCAGCTACTAATTATAATGCTTACTTGCAAAAGTTCCCTGCATTTTAAAACAATGATAAAATGGTGGTGGGATGATTCTTAGAAGAATGGCTTCTTGTCAGTCTCCACTAACAAAAATAGGCAACACCAAGTCAGCTACTCTTCAGCATAGTTATGTCCGTCGCAGCCTTCTTGGGTTTCAGGAGGCACATACAAACGTTATCAAAATTATGGTGAGACGCGGAAAACCTGCAAATAATTTTCAACGTACTGGTTAATTTGAAAACTCTCCAGCATACTTCTTGGAACAAGCCAGGTACCTGTGCCCAGGCATAGAGGAGTATATAGAAACATGGTGGAATCCCAGCTGATGAAGCAAAGGATTCTTAAAGGAATGAGATGACCATGCGGAACCTGTTCAATTCTCTGAAACACAGTCCGCACTTTTCACCTCCCAAACACATGCCCACTACTCTTCTCTGGGGATAATAAAAACAAACCAGCGATCTGACAGTGGGCCTGAACAGCCATCCTGACGGACCCCACAAAAAAAAAGTACCCTCCAGCTACTAATTATAATGCCAATTTGCAAAATTTCCCTGCATTTTTAAACAATGGAGAAATGATGGTGGGATGATACTTAGAAGAATGGATTCTTGTCAGTCTCCACTTACAAAAACAGGGAACACCAAGTCAGCTACACCTCAGCATAGTTATGTCCGTAGCAGCCATATTTGGTTTCAGTAGGCACATAGACACGTTATCACAATTATGGTGAAACGCTGAAAACCTGCAAAGGGTTTTCAACATACTGGTTAATTGAAATGCTCTGAGGCATACTTCTTGGAACAAGCCAGTTTCCTGTGCCCACACATAGAGAAGTATATAGAACCATGGTGGATTCCCAGCTCATGAAGCAAAGGATTCTTAAAGGAACGGGATTACCATGTGGATCCTGTTTAATTCTCTGAAACAGATCCGCAGTTTTCACCTGCCATACTAATACCCACTTCTCTTCTCTGGGGATAATAAAAACAAACCAGCGAACTGACAGAGGGCCTGACAAGCACATCCACACAGACCTCACAGGAAAATAAAAAAAAACACCGTAGCCTCCAGCTACTAATTATAATGCTAACTTGCAAAATTTTCCAGCATTTTTAAACAATGGAAAAATGACGGTGAGATGATACTTAGAAGAATGGATTCTTGTCAGTCTCCACTAACAAAAATAGGCAAAACCAAGTCAGCTACGCCTCAGCATAGTTATGTTCCTGGCAGCCATCTTGAATTTCAGGAGGCACAAACAAACGTTATCACAATTATGGTGAAACGCTGAACACCTGCAAATAATTTTCAACGTAGTGGTTAATTGAAAAGCTCTGCGGCATACTTCTTGGAAGAAGCCAGTTACCTGTTCCCACGCAAAGAGGAGTATATAGAACCATGGTGAATTTGCAGCTGATGAAGTAAAGGATTATTAAAGGAACGGGATGACCATGGGGTTCATCGTTAATTATCTGAAACAGAATCCGCCATTTCACCACACAAACACATGCCCACTTGTCCTCTCTTGGGATAATAAAAACTAACAAGCGAACTGACAGAGGGCCTGACCCCCCCATCCACATCGACGACACATACAAAAAAAACCGTACCCTCCAGCTACTAATTATAATGCTAACTTGCAATATTTCCCTGCCTTTTAAAACAATGGAAAAAAGGTGGTGGGATGATACTTAGAAGAATGGCTTCTTCTCAGTCTGCACTAACAAAAATAGGCAACACCAAGTCAGCTACTCCTCAGCATAGTTATGTCCGTCGCAGCCTTCTTGGGTTTCAGGAGGCACATACAAACGTTATCACAATTATGGTGAAATGCTGAAAACCTGGAAATAATTTTCAACGTACTGGTTAATTTGAAAACTCCCCAGCATACTTCTTGGAACAAGCCAGGTACCTGTGCCCACACATAGAGGAGTATATAGAAACATGGTGGAATCCCAGCTGATGAAGCAAAGGATTCTTAAAGGAATGAGGTGACCATGCGGATCCTGTTTAATTCTCTGAAACAGAATCCTCACTTTTCACCTGCAAAACACATGCCCACTACTCTTCTCTGGGGATAATAAAAACAAACCAGCGATCTGACAGAGGGCCTGAACACCCATCCTGACCGACCCCACAAAAAAAAAAAGTACCCTCCAGCTACTAATTATAATGCCAATTTGCAAAATTTCCCTGCATTTTTAAACAATGGAGAAATGATGGTGGGATGATACTTAGAAGAATGGTTCTTGTTAGTCTCCTCTGACAAAAATAGGCAACACCAAGTCAGCTACGCCTCAGCATAGTTATGTTCGTAGCAGCCATATTTGGTTTCAGTAGGCACATACACACGTTATCACAATTATGGTGAAACGCTGAAAACCTGCAAAGGATTTTCAACATACTGGTTAATTGAAAAGCTCTGCGGCATACTTCTTGGAACAAGCCAGTTACCTGTTCCCACGCAAAGAGGAGTATATAGAACCATGGTGGATTTCCAGCTGATGAAGTAAAGGATTATTAAAGGAACGGGATGACCATGGGGATCATCGTTAATTCTCTGAAACAGAATCCGCCCATTTCCCTGCCAAACACATGCCCACTTCTCCTCTCTGGGGATAAAGAAACTAACCAGCGAACTGATAGAGGGCCTGAACCCCCCATCCACATCCACCACACACACAAAAAAAAAACCGTACCTTCCAGCTACTAATTATAATGCTAACTTGCAAAATTTCCCTGAATTTTAAAACAATGGAAAAATGGTGGTGGGATGATACTTAGAAGAATGGCTTCTTGTCAGTCTCCACTAACAAAAATAGGCAACACCAAGTCAGCTACTCCTCAGCATAGTTATGTCCGTCGCAGCCTTCTTGGGTTTCAGGAGGCACAAACAAACGTTATCACAATTATGGTGAAACGCTGAACACCTGCAAATAATTTTCAACGTAGTGGTTAATCGAAAAGCTCTGCGGCATACTTCTTGGAACAAGCCAGTTACCTGTTCCCACGCAAGGAGGAGTATACAGAACCATGGTGGATTTCCAGCGGATGAAGTAAAGGATTATTAAAGGAACGGGATGACCATGGGGATCATCGTTAATTCTCTGAAACAGAATCCGCCCTTTTCACCTGCCAAACACATGCCCACTTCTCCTCTCTGGGGATAATAAAAACTAACCAGCGAACTGACAGAGGGCCTGACACCCCCATCCACATCGACCACACACACAAAAAAAAACCATACCCTCCAGCTACTAATTATTATGCTAACTTGCAAAATTTGCCTGCATTTTAAAACAATGGAAAAATGGTGGTGGGATGATACTTAGAAGAATGGCTTCTTGTCTGTCTCCACTAACAAAAATAGGCAACACCAAGTCAGCTACTCCTCAGCATAGTTATGTGCGTCCCAGCCTTCTTGGGTTTCAGGAGGCACATACAAACGTTATCACAATTATGGTGAAACGCTGAAAACCTGCAAATAATTTTCAACGTACTCGTTAATTTGAAAACTCTCCAGCATACTTCTTGGAACAAGCCAGGTACCTGTGCCCACGCATAGAGGAGTATATAGAAACATGGTGGAATCCCAGCTGATGAAGCAAAGGATTCTTAAAGGAATGAGATGACCATGCAGATCCTGTTTAATTCTCTGAAACAGAATCCGCACTTTTCACCTGCCAAACACATGCCCACTGCTCTTCTCTGGGGATCATAAAAACAAACCAGTGATCTGACAGAGGGCCTGAACACCCATCCTGACCGACCCCACAAAAAAAAAAAGTACCCTCCAGCTACTAATTATAATGCCAATTTGCAAAATTTCCCTGCATTTTTAAACAATGGAGAAATGATGGTGCGATGATACCTAGAAGAATGGCTTCTTGTCAGTCTCCACTAACAAAAATAGGCAACACCAAGTCAGCTACGCCTCAGCATAGTTATGTCCGTAGCAGCCTTCTTGGGTTTCAGGAGGCATATACAAACGTTATCAAAATTATGGTGAAACGCTGAAAACCTGTAAATAATTTTCAACGTACTGGTTAATTTGAAAACTCTCCAGCATACTTCTTGGAACAAGCCAGGTACCTGTGCCCACGCATAGAGGAGTATATAGAAACATGGTGGAATCCCAGCTGATGAAGCAAAGGATTCTTAAAGGAATGAGATGACCATGCGGATCCTGTTTAATTCTCTGAAACAGAATCCGCACTTTTCACCTGCCAAACACATGCCCACTACTCTTCTCTGGGGATAATAAAAACAAATCAGCGATCTGACAGAGGGCCTGAACACCCATCCTGACCGACCCCACAAAAAAAAAGTACCCTCCAGCTACTAATTATAATGCCAATTTGCAAAATTTCCCTGCATTTTTAAACAATGGAGACATGATGGTGGGATGATACTAAGAAGAATGGCTTCTTGTCAGTCTCCACTGACAAAAATAGGCAACACCAAGTCAGCTACGCCTCGGCATAGTTATGTCCGTAGCAGCCATATTTGGTTTCAGTAGGCACATACACACGTTATCACAATTATGGTGAAACGCTGAAAACCTGCAAAGGATTTTCAACATACTGGTTAATTGAAAAACTATGAGGCATACTTCTTGGAAGAAGCCAGATTCCTGTGCCCACGCATAGAGAAGTGTATAGAACCATGGTGGAATCCCAGCTCATGAAGCAAAGGATTTTTAAAGGAACGGGATTACCATGCGGATCCTGTTTAATTCTCTGAAACAGATCCGCAGTTTTCACCTGCCATACTAATACCCACTTCTCCTCTCTGGGGATAATAAAAACAAACCAGCGAACTGACAGAGGGCCTGACCAACAAATCCACACTGACCCCACAGGAAAAAAAAAAAAAAAAAAACACCGTAGCCTCCAGCTACTAATTATAATGCTAACTTGCAAAATTTTCCTGCATTTTTAAACAATGGAAAAATGATGGTGGGATGATACTTAGAAGAATGGATTCTTGTCATTATCCACTAACAAAAATAGGCAACACCAAGTCAGCTACTCCTCAGCATAGTTATGTCCGTCGCAGCCTTCTTGGGTTTCAGGAGGCACAAACAAACGTTATCAAAATTATGGTGAAACGCTGAACACCTGCAAATAATTTTCAACGTAGTGGTTAATTGAAAAGCTCTGCGGCATACTTCTTGGAACAAGCCAGTTACCTGTTCCCACGCAAAGAGGAGTATATAGAACCATGGTGGATTTCCAGCTGATGAAGTAAAGGATTATTAAAGGAACGGGATGACCATGGGGATCATCGTTAATTCTCTGAAACAGAATCCGCCCTTTTCACCTGCCAAACACATGCCCACTTCTCCTCTCTGGGGATAATAAAAACTAGCCAGCGAACTGACAGAGGGCCTGACCCCCCCCATCCACATCGATCACACACAAAAAAAACCGTACCCTCCAGCTACTAATTATAATGCTAACTTGCAAAATTTCCCTGCAATTTAAAACAATGGAAAAATGGTGGTGGAATGGTACTTAGAAGTATGGCTTCTTCTCAGTCTCCACTAACAAAAATAGGCAACACCAAGTCAGCTACTCCTCAGCATAGTTATGTCCATCGCAGCCTTCTTGGGTTTCAGGAGGCACAAACAAACTTTATCACAATTATGGTCAAACGCTGAACACCTGCAAATAATTTTCAACGTAGTGGTTAATAGAAAAGCTCTGCGGCATACTTCTTGGAACAAGCCAGTTACCTGTTCCCACGCAAAGAGGAGTATATAGAACCATGGTGGATTTCCAGCTGATGAAGTAAACGATTATTAAAGAAACTGGATGACATTGGGATCATCGTTAATTCTCTGAAACAGAAACTGCCCTTTTCACCTGCGAAACACATGCGTATTTCTCCTTTCTGGGGATAATAAAAACTAACCAGCGAACTGACAGAGGGCCTGACCCCCCCATCCACATCGACCACACACACAAAAAAAAAACCGTACCCTCCAGCTACTAATTATAACGCTAATTTGCAAAATTTCCCTGCATTTTAAAACAATGGAGAAATGGTGGTGGGATGATACTTAGAAGAATGGCTTCTTGTCAGTCTCCACTGACAAAAATAGGCAACACCAAGTCAGCTACGCCTCAGCATAGTTATGTCCGTAGCAGCCATATTTGGTTTCAGTAGGCACATACACACGTTATCTCAATTATGGGGAAACGCTGAAAAGCTGCAAGGGATTTTCAACATACTGGTTAATTGAAAAGGTGTGAGGCATACTTCTTCGAGCAACCCAGTTTCCTGTGCCCACGCATAGAGAAGTATATAGAACCATGGTGGATTCCTAGCTCATGAAGCAAAGGATTCGTAAAGGAACGGGATTACCATGCGGATCCTGTTTAATTCTCTGAAACAGATCCGCAGTTTTCACCTGCCATACTAATACCCACTTCTCCTCTCTGGGGATAATAAAAACAAACCAGCGAACTGACAGAGGGCCTGACCAACACATCCACACAGACCCCACAGGAAAAAAAAAAAAAAACACCGTAGCCTCCAGCTACTAATTATAATGCTAACTTGCAAAATTTTCCTGCATTTTTAAACAATGGAAAAATGATGGTGAGATGATACTTAGAAGAATGGATTCTTGTCAGTCTCCACTAACAAAAATAGGCAACACCACGTCAGCTACTCCTAAGCATAGTTATGTCCGTCGCAGCCTTCTTGGGTTTCAGGAGGCACAAACAAACGTTATCACAATTATGGTGAAACGCTGAACACCTGCAAATAATTTTCAACGTACTGGTTAATTGAAAAGCTCTGCGGCATACTTCTTGGAACAAGCCAGTTACCTGTTCCCACGCAAAGAGGAGTATATAGAACCATGGTGGATTTCCAGCTGATGAAGTAAAGGATTATTAAAGGAACGGGATGTCCATGGGGATCATCGTTAATTCTCTGAAACAGAATCCGCCCTTTTCACCTGCCAAACACATGCCCACTTTTCCTCTCTGGGGATAATAAAAACTAACCAGCGAACTGACAGAGGGCCTGACCCCCCCATCCACATCGACCACACACACAAAAAAAACCGTACCCTCCAGCTACTAATTATAATGCTTACTTGCAAAAGTTCCCTGCATTTTAAAACAATGATAAAATGGTGGTGGGATGATTCTTAGAAGAATGGCTTCTTGTCAGTCTCCACTAACAAAAATAGGCAACACCAAGTCAGCTACTCTTCAGCATAGTTATGTCCGTCGCAGCCTTCTTGGGTTTCAGGAGGCACATACAAACGTTATCAAAATTATGGTGAGACGCGGAAAACCTGCAAATAATTTTCAACGTACTGGTTAATTTGAAAACTCTCCAGCATACTTCTTGGAACAAGCCAGGTACCTGTGCCCAGGCATAGAGGAGTATATAGAAACATGGTGGAATCCCAGCTGATGAAGCAAAGGATTCTTAAAGGAATGAGACGACCATGCGGAAACTGTTCAATTCTCTGAAACACAGTCCGCACTTTTCACCTCCCAAACACATGCCCACTACTCTTCTCTGGGGATAATAAAAACAAACCAGCGATCTGACAGTGGGCCTGAACACCCATCCTGACGGACCCCACAAAAAAAAAGTACCCTCCAGCTACTAATTATAATGCCAATTTGCAAAATTTCCCTGCATTTTTAAACAATGGAGAAATGATGGTGGGATGATACTTAGAAGAATGGATTCTTGTCAGTCTCCACTGACAAAAACAGGGAACACCAAGTCAGCTACACCTCAGCATAGTTATGTCCGTAGCAGCCATATTTGGTTTCAGTAGGCACATACACACGTTATCACAATTATGGTGAAACGCTGAAAACCAGCAAAGGGTTTTCAACATACTGGTTAATTGAAATGCTCTGAGGCATACTTCTTGGAACAAGCCAGTTTCCTGTGCCCACACATAGAGAAGTATATAGAACCATGGTGGATTCCCAGCTCATGAAGCAAAGGATTCTTAAAGGAACGGGATTACCATGCGGATCCTGTTTAATTCTCTGAAACAGATCCGCAGTTTTCACCTGCCATACTAATACCCACTTCTCTTCTCTGGGGATAATAAAAACAAACCAGCGAACTGACAGAGGGCCTGACAAGCACATCCACACAGACCTCACAGGAAAATAAAAAAAACACCGTAGCCTCCAGCTACTAATTATAATGCTAACTTGCAAAATTTTCCAGCATTTTTAAACAATGGAAAAATGACGGTGAGATGATACTTAGAAGAATGGATTCTTGTCAGTCTCCACTAACAAAAATAGGCAAAACCAAGTCAGCTACGCCTCAGCATAGTTATGTTCCTGGCAGCCATCTTGAATTTCAGGAGGCACAAACAAACGTTATCACAATTATGGTGAAACGATGAACACCTGCAAATAATTTTCAACGTAGTGGTTAATTGAAAAGCTCTGCGGCATACTTCTTGGAAGAAGCCAGTTACCTGTTCCCACGCAAAGAGGAGTATATAGAACCACGGTGAATTTGCAGCTGATGAAGTAAAGGATTATTAAAGGAACGGGATGACCATGGGGTTCATCGTTAATTATCTGAAACAGAATCCGCCATTTCACCACACAAACACATGCCCACTTGTCCTCTCTTGGGATAATAAAAACTAACAAGCGAACTGACAGAGGGCCTGACCCCCCCATCCACATCGACCACACATACAAAAAAAACCGTACCCTCCAGCTACTAATTATAATGCTAACTTGCAATATTTCCCTGCCTTTTAAAACAATGGAAAAAAGGTGGTGGGATGATACTTAGAAGAATGGCTTCTTCTCAGTCTGCACTAACAAAAATAGGCAACACCAAGTCAGCTACTCCTCAGCATAGTTATGTCCGTTGCAGCCTTCTTGGGTTTCAGGAGGCACAAACAAACGTTATCACAATTATGGTGAAACGCTGAACACCTGCAAATAATTTTCAACGTAGTGGTTAATTGAAAAGCTCTGCGGCATACTTCTTGGAACAAGCCACTTACCTGTTCCCACGCAAAGAGGAGTATATAGAACCATGGTGGATTTCCAGCTGATGAAGTAAAGGATTATTAAAGGAACGGGATGACCATGGGGATCATCGTTAATTCTCTGAAACAGAATCCGCCCTTTTCACCTGCCAAACGCATGCCCACTTCTCCTCTCTGGGGATAATAAAAACTAACCAGCGAACTGACAGAGGGCCTGACCAACCCATCCATATCGACCACACACAAAAAAAAAACCGTACCCTCCAGCTACTAATTATAATCCTAACTTGCTAAAGTTCCCTGCATTTTAAAACAATGGAAAAATGATGGTGGGATGATTCTTAGAAGATTGGCTTCTTGTCAGTCTCCACTAACAAAAATAGGCAACACCAAGTCAGCTACTCTTCAGCATAGTTATGTCCGACGCAGCCTTCTTGGGTTTCAGGAGGCACATACAAATGTTATCAAAATTATGGTGAGACGCTGAAAACCTGCAAATAATTATCAACGTACTGGTTAATTTGACAACTCTCCAGCATACTTATTGGAACAAGCCAGGTACCTGTGCCCACGCATAGAGGAGTATATAGAAACATGGTGGAATCCCAGCTGATGAAGCAAAGGATTCTTAAAGGAATGAGATGACCATGCGGATCCTGTTTAATTCTCTGAAGCAGAATCCACACTTTTCACCTGCCAAACACATGCCCACTTCTCCTCTCTGGGGATAATAAAAACAAACCAGTGAATTGACAGATGGCCTGACCAACCCATCCACACTGACCCCACAAAAAAAAAAAAAGTACCCTCCAGTTACTAATTATAATGCTAACTTGCAAAATTTCCCTGCATTTTTAAACAATGGAAAAATGATGGTGGGATGATACTTAGAATAATGGTTTCTTGTCAGTCTCCACTAACAAAAATAGGCAACACGAAGTCAGCTACGCCTCAGCATACTTATGTCCTTGGCAGCCATATTGCGTTTCAGGAGACACATACACACGTTATCACAATTATGGTGAAAAGCTGAAAACCTGCAAAGGATTTTCAACATACTGGTTAATTGAAAAGCTCTGAGGCATACTTCTTGGAACATGCCAGTTTCCTGTGCCCACGCATAGAGAAGTATATAGAACCATGGTGGATTCCCAGCTCATGAAGCAAAGGATTCTTAAAGGAACGGGATTACCATGCGGATCCTGTTTAATTCTCTGAAACAGATCCGCAGTTTTCACCTGCCATACTAATACCCACTTCTCCTCTCTGGGGATAATGAAAAGAAACCAGCGAACTGACAGAGGGCCTGACCAACACATCCACACCGACCCCACAGGAAAAAAAAAAAAAAAAACACCGTAGCCTCCAGCTACTAATTATAATGCTAACTTGCAAAATTTCCCTGCATTTTTAAACAATGGAAAAATGATGGTGAGATGATACTTAGAAGAATGGATTCTTGTCAGTCTCCACTAACAAAAATAGGTAAAACCAAATCAGCTACGCCTCAGCATCGTTATTTTCGTGGCAGCCATCTTGGGTTTCAGGAGGCACAAACAAACGTTATCATAATTATGGTGAAACGCTGAACACCTGCAAATAATTTTCAACGTAGTGGTTAATTGAAAAGCTCTGCGGCATACTTCTTGGAACAAGCCACTTACCTGTTCCCACGCAAAGAGGAGTATATAGAACCATGGTGGATTTCCAGCTGATGAAGTAAAGGATTATTAAAGGAACGGGATGACCATGGGGATCATCGTTAATTCTCTGAAACAGAATCCGCCCTTTTCACCTGCTAAACACATGCCCACTTCTCCTCTCTGGGGATAATAAAAACTAACCAGTGAACTGACAGAGGGCCTGACCCCCCCATCCACATCGACCACAAAAAAAGAAAAACCGTACCCTCCAGCTACTAATTATAATGCTAACTTGCAAAATTTCCCTCCTTTTTAAAACAATGGAAGAATGGTGGTGGGATGATACTTAGAAGAATGGCTTCTTGTCTGTCTCCACTAACAAAAATAGGCAACACCAAGTCAGCTACTCCTCAGCATAGTTATGTCTGTCGCAGGCTTCTTGGGTTTCAGGAGGCACATACAAACGTTATCAAAATTATGGTGAAACGCTGAAAACCTGCAAATAATTTTCAACGTACTGGTTAATTTGAAAACTCTCCAGCATACTTCTTGGAACAAGCCAGGTACCTGTGCCCACGCATAGAGGAGTATATAGAAACATGGTGGAATCCCAGCTGATGAAGCAAAGGATTCTTAAAGGAATGAGATGACCATGCGGATCCTGTTTAATTCTCTGAAACAGAATCCGCACTTTTCACCTGCCAAACACATGCCCATTACTCTTCTCTGGGGATAATAAAAACTAAGCAGCGATCTGACAGAGGGCCTGAACACCCATCCTGACCGACCCCACAAAAAAAAAAGTACCGTCCAGCTACTAATTATAATGCCAATTTGTAAAATTTCCCTGCATTTTTAAACAATGGAGATATGATGGTGGGATGATACTTAGAAGAATGGCTTCTTGTCAGTCTCCACTGACAAAAACAGGCAACACCAAGTCAGCTAAGCCTCAGCATAGTTATGTCCGTAGCAGCCATATTTGGTTTCAGTAGGCACATACACACGTTATCACAATTATGGTGAAACGCTGAAAACCTTCAATGGATTTTCAACATACTGGTTAATTGAAAAGCTCTGAGGCATACTTCTTGGAACAAGCCAGTTTCCTGTGCCCACGCATAGAGAAGTATATAGAGCCATGGTGGATTCCCAGCTCATGAAGCAAAGGATTCTTAAAGGAACAGGATTACCATGCGGATCCTGTTTAATTCTCTGAAACAGATCCGCAGTTTTCACCTGCCATACTAATACCCACTTCTCCTCTCTGGGGATAATGAAAAGAAACCAGCGAACTGACAGAGGGCCTGACCAACACATCCACACCGACCCCACAGGAAAAAAAAAAAAACAAAAACACCGTAGTCTCCAGCTACTAATTATAATGCTAACTTGCAAAATTTTCCTGCATTTTTAAACAATGGAAAAATGATGGTGAGATGATACTTAGAAGAATGGCTTCTTGTCAGTCTCCACTAACAAAAATAGGCAAAACCAAATCAGCTACGCCTCAGCATCGTTATTTTCGTGGCAGCCATCTTGGGTTTCAGGAGGCACAAACAAACGTTATCACAATTATGGTGAAACGCTGAACACCTGCAAATAATTATCAACGTAGTGGTTAATTGAAAAGCTCTGCGGCATACTTCTTGGAACAAGCCACTTACCTGTGCCCACGCAAAGAGGAGTATATAGAACCATGGTGGATTTCCAGCTGATGAAGTAAAGGATTATTAAAGGAATGAGATGACCATGGTGATCATCGTTAATTCTCTGAAACAGAATCCGCCCTTTTCCCCTGCCAAACACATGCCCACTTCTCCTCTCCGGGGATAATAAAAACTAACCAGCGAACTGACAGAGGGCCTGATCAACACATCCACATCGACCACACACACAAAAAAAACCGTACCCTCCAGCTACTAATTATAATGCTAACTTGCAAAATTTCCCTGCATTCTAAAACAATGGAAAAATGGTGGTGGGATGATACTTAGAAGAATGGCTTCTTGTCAGTCTCCACTAACAAAAATAGGCAACACCAAGTCATCTACTCCTCAGCATAGTTATGTCCGTTGCAGCCTTCTTGGGTTTCAGGAGGCACATACAAACGTTATCACAATTATGGTGAAGCGCTGAACACCTGCAAATAATTTTCAACGTAGTGGTTAATTGGAAAGCTCTATGGCATACTTCTTGGAACAAGCCAGTTACCTGTTCCCACGCAAAGAGGAGTATATAGAACCATGGTGGATTTCCAGCTGATGAAGTAAAGGATTATAAAAGGAACGGGATGACCATGGGGATCATCGTTAATTCTCTGAAACAGAATCCGCCCTTTTCACCTGCCAAACACATGCCCACATCTCCTCTCTGGGGATAATAAAAACTAACCAGCGAACTGACAGAGGGCCTGACCCCCCCATCCACATCGACCACACAAAAAAAAAACCGTACCCTCTAGCTACTAATTATAATGCTAACTTGCAAAATTTCCCTGCGTTTGAAAACAATGGAAAAAATGGTGGTGGGATGATACTTAGTAGAATGGCTTCTTGTCTGTCTCCACTAACAAAAATAGGCAACACCAAGTCAGCTACTCCTCAGCATAGTTATGTCCGTCGCAGCCTTCTTGGGTTTCAGGAGGCACATACAAACGTTATCACAATTATGGTGAAACGCTGAAAACCTGCAAATAATTTTCAACGTACTGGTTAATTTGAAAACTCTCCAGCATACTTCTTGCAACAAGCCAGGTACCTGTGCCCACGCATAGAGAAGTATATAGAAACATGGTGGAATCCCAGCTGATGAAGCAAAGGATTCTTAAAGGAATGAGATGACCATGCGGATCCTGTTTAATTCTCTGAAACAGAATCCGCACTTTTCACCTGCCAAACACATGCCCACGACTCTTCTCTGGGGATAATAAAAACAAAACAGCGATCTGACAGAGGGCCTGAACACCCATCCTGACCAACCCCACAATAAAAAAAAGTACCCTCCAGCTACTCATTATAATGCCAATTTGCAAAATTTCCCTGCATTTTTAAACAATGGAAAAATGATGGTGGGATGATACTTAGAATAATGGTTTCTTGTCAGTCTCCACTAACAAAAATAGGCAACACGAAGTCAGCTACGCCTCAGCATACTTATGTCCTTGGCAGCCATATTGCGTTTCAGGAGACACATACACACGTTATCACAATTATGGTGAAAAGCTGAAAACCTGCAAAGGATTTTCAACATACTGGTTAATTGAAAAGCTCTGAGGCATACTTCTTGGAACATGCCAGTTTCCTGTGCCCACGCATAGAGAAGTATATAGAACCATGGTGGATTCCCAGCTCATGAAGCAAAGGATTCTTAAAGGAACGGGATTACCATGCGGATCCTGTTTAATTCTCTGAAACAGATCCGCAGTTTTCACCTGCCATACTAATACCCACTTCTCCTCTCTGGGGATAATGAAAAGAAACCAGCGAACTGACAGAGGGCCTCACCAACACATCCACACCGACCCCACAGGAAAAAAAAAAAAAAAAAACACCGTAGCCTCCAGCTACTAATTATAATGCTAACTTGCAAAATTTCCCTGCATTTTTAAACAATGGAAAAATGATGGTGAGATGATACTTAGAAGAATGGATTCTTGTCAGTCTCCACTAACAAAAATAGGTAAAACCAAATCAGCTACGCCTCAGGATAGTTATTTTCGTGGCAGCCATCTTGGGTTTCAGGAGGCACAAACAAACGTTATCATAATTATGGTGAAACGCTGAACACCTGCAAATAATTTTCAACGTAGTGGTTAATTGAAAAGCTCTGCGGCATACTTCTTGGAACAAGCCACTTACCTGTTCCCACGCAAAGAGGAGTATATAGAACCATGGTGGATTTCCAGCTGATGAAGTAAAGGATTATTAAAGGAACGGGATGACCATGGGGATCATCGTTAATTCTCTGAAACAGAATCCGCCCTTTTCACCTGCTAAACACATGCCCACTTCTCCTCTCTGGGGATAATAAAAACTAACCGGTGAACTGACAGAGGGCCTGACCCCCCCATCCACATCGACCACACAAAAAGAAAAACCGTACCCTCCAGCTACTAATTATAATGCTAACTTGCAAAATTTCCCTCCTTTTTAAAACAATGGAAGAATGGTGGTGGGATGATACTTAGAAGAATGGCTTCTTGTCTGTCTCCACTAACAAAAATAGGCAACACCAAGTCAGCTACTCCTCAGCATAGTTATGTCTGTCGCAGGCTTCTTGGGTTTCAGGAGGCACATACAAACGTTATCAAAATTATGGTGAAACGCTGAAAACCTGCAAATAATTTTCAACGTACTGGTTAATTTGAAAACTCTCCAGCATACTTCTTGGAACAAGCCAGGTACCTGTGCCCACGCATAGAGGAGTATATGGAAACATGGTGGAATCCCAGCTGATGAAGCAAAGTATTCTTAAAGGAATGAGATGACCATGCGGATCCTGTTTAATTCTCTGAAACAGAATCCGCACTTTTCACCTGCCAAACACATGCCCATTACTCTTCTCTGGGGATAATAAAAACTAAGCAGCGATCTGACAGAGGGCCTGAACACCCATCCTGACCGACCCCACAAAAAAAAAGTACCGTCCAGCTACTAATTATAATGCCAATTTGTAAAATTTCCCTGCATTTTTAAACAATGGAGATATGATGGTGGGATGATACTTAGAAGAATGGCTTCTTGTCAGTCTCCACTGACAAAAACAGGCAACACCAAGTCAGCTAAGCCTCAGCATAGTTATGTCCGTAGCAGCCATATTTGGTTTCAGTAGGCACATACACACGTTATCACAATTATGGTGAAAGGCTGAAAACCTGCAATGGATTTTCAACATACTGGTTAATTGAAAAGCTCTGAGGCATACTTCTTGGAACAAGCCAGTTTCCTGTGCCCACGCATAGAGAAGTATATAGAGCCATGGTGGATTCCCAGCTCATGAAGCAAAGGATTCTTAAAGGAACAGGATTACCATGCGGATCCTGTTTAATTCTCTGAAACAGATCCGCAGTTTTCACCTGCCATACTAATACCCACTTCTCCTCTCTGGGGATAATGAAAAGAAACCAGCGAACTGACAGAGGGCCTGACCAACACATCCACACCGACCCCACAGGAAAAAAAAAAAAACAAAAACACCGTAGCCTCCAGCTACTAATTATAATGCTAACTTGCAAAATTTCCCTGCATTTTTAAACAATGGAAAAATGATGGTGAGATGATACTTAGAAGAATGGCTTCTTGTCAGTCTCCACTAACAAAAATAGGCAAAACCAAATCAGCTATGCCTCAGCATCGTTATTTTCGTGGCAGCCATCTTGGGTTTCAGGAGGCACAAACAAACGTTATCACAATTATGGTGAAACGCTGAACACCTGCAAATAATTTTCAACGTAGTGGTTAATTGAAAAGCTCTGCGGCATACTTCTTGGAACAAGCCACTTACCTGTTCCCACGCAAAGAGGAGTATATAGAACCATGGTGGATTTCCAGCTGATGAAGTAAAGGATTATTAAAGGAACGGGATGACCATGGGGATCATCGTTAATTCTCTGAAACAGAATCCGCCCTTTTCCCCTGCCAAACACATGCCCACTTCTCCTCTCCGGGGATAATAAAAACTAACCAGCGAACTGACAGAGGGCCTGATCAACACATCCACATCGACCACACACACAAAAAAAACCGTACCCTCCAGCTACTAATTATAATGCTAACTTGCAAAATTTCCCTGCATTCTAAAACAATGGAAAAATGGTGGTGGGATGATACTTAGAAGAATGGCTTCTTGTCAGTCTCCACTAACAAAAATAGGCAACACCAAGTCATCTACTCCTCAGCATAGTTATGTCCGTCGCAGCCTTCTTGGGTTTCAGGAGGCACATACAAACGTTATCACAATTATGGTGAAGCGCTGAACACCTGCAAATAATTTTCAACGTAGTGGTTAATTGGAAAGCTCTATGGCATACTTCTTGGAACAAGCCAGTTACCTGTTCCCACGCAAAGAGGAGTATATAGAACCATGGTGGATTTCCAGCTGATGAAGTAAAGGATTATAAAAGGAACGGGATGACCATGGGGATCATCGTTAATTCTCTGAAACAGAATCCGCCCTTTTCACCTGCCAAACACATGCCCACATCTCCTCTCTGGGGATAATAAAAACTAACCAGCGAACTGACAGAGGGCCTGACCCCCCCATCCACATCGACCACACAAAAAAAAAAACCGTACCCTCTAGCTACTAATTATAATGCTAACTTGCAAAATTTCCCTGCGTTTGAAAACAATGGAAAAAATGGTGGTGGGATGATACTTAGTAGAATGGCTTCTTGTCTGTCTCCACTAACAAAAATAGGCAACACCAAGTCAGCTACTCCTCAGCATAGTTATGTCCGTCGCAGCCTTCTTGGGTTTCAGGAGGCACATACAAACGTTATCACAATTATGGTGAAACGCTGAAAACCTGCAAATAATTTTCAACGTACTGGTTAATTTGAAAACTCTCCAGCATACTTCTTGCAACAAGCCAGGTACCTGTGCCCACGCATAGAGGAGTATATAGAAACATGGTGGAATCCCAGCTGATGAAGCAAAGGATTCTTAAAGGAATGAGATGACCATGCGGATCCTGTTTAATTCTCTGAAACAGAATCCGCACTTTTCACCTGCCAAACACATGCCCACGACTCTTCTCTGGGGATAATAAAAACAAAACAGCGATCTGACAGAGGGCCTGAACACCCATCCTGACCAACCCCACAATAAAAAAAAGTACCCTCCAGCTACTCATTATAATGCCAATTTGCAAAATTTCCCTGCATTTTTAAACAATGGAAAAATGATGGTGGGATGATACTTAGAATAATGGTTTCTTGTCAGTCTCCACTAACAAAAATAGGCAACACGAAGTCAGCTACGCCTCAGCATACTTATGTCCTTGGGAGCCATATTGCGTTTCAGGAGACACATACACACGTTATCACAATTATGGTGAAAAGCTGAAAACCTGCAAAGGATTTTCAACATACTGGTTAATTGAAAAGCTCTGAGGCATACTTCTTGGAACATGCCAGTTTCCTGTGCCCACGCATAGAGAAGTATATAGAACCATGGTGGATTCCCAGCTCATGAAGCAAAGGATTCTTAAAGGAACGGGATTACCATGCGGATCCTGTTTAATTCTCTGAAACAGATCCGCAGTTTTCACCTGCCATACTAATACCCACTTCTCCTCTCTGGGGATAATGAAAAGAAACCAGCGAACTGACAGAGGGCCTGACCAACACATCCACACCGACCCCACAGGAAAAAAAAAAAAAAAAACACCGTAGCCTCCAGCTACTAATTATAATGCTAACGTGCAAAATTTCCCTGCATTTTTAAACAATGGAAAAATGATGGTGAGATGATACTTAGAAGAATGGATTCTTGTCAGTCTCCACTAACAAAAATAGGTAAAACCAAATCAGCTACGCCTCAGCATCGTTATTTTCGTGGCAGCCATCTTGGGTTTCAGGAGGCACAAACAAACGTTATCATAATTATGGTGAAACCCTGAACACCTGCAAATAATTTTCAACGTAGTGGTTAATTGAAAAGCTCTGCGGCATACTTCTTGGAACAAGCCAGTTACCTGTTCCCACGCAAAGAGGAGTATATAGAACCATGGTGGATTTCCAGCTGATGAAGTAAAGGATTATTAAAGGAACGGGATGACCATGGGGATCATCGTTAATTCTCTGAAACAGAATCCGCCCTTTTCACCTGCTAAACACATGCCCACTTCTCCTCTCTGGGGATAATAAAAACTAACCAGTGAACTGACAGAGGGCCTAACCCCCCCATCCACATCGACCACACAAAAAGAAAAACCGTACCCTCCAGCTACTAATTATAATGCTAACTTGCAAAATTTCCCTCCTTTTTAAAACAATGGAAGAATGGTGGTGGGATGATACTTAGAAGAATGGCTTCTTGTCTGTCTCCACTAACAAAAATAGGCAACACCAAGTCAGCTACTCCTCAGCATAGTTATGTCTGTCGCAGGCTTCTTGGGTTTCAGGAGGCACATACAAACGTTATCAAAATTATGGTGAAACGCTGAAAACCTGCAAATAATTTTCAACGTACTGGTTAATTTGAAAACTCTCCAGCATACTTCTTGGAACAAGCCAGGTACCTGTGCCCACGCATAGAGGAGTATATGGAAACATGGTGGAATCCCAGCTGATGAAGCAAAGTATTCTTAAAGGAATGAGATGACCATGCGGATCCTGTTTAATTCTCTGAAACAGAATCCGCACTTTTCACCTGCCAAACACATGCCCATTACTCTTCTCTGGGGATAATAAAAACTAAGCAGCGATCTGACAGAGGGCCTGAACACCCATCCTGACCGACCCCACAAAAAAAAAAGTACCGTCCAGCTACTAATTATAATGCCAATTTGTAAAATTTCCCTGCATTTTTAAACAATGGAGATATGATGGTGGGATGATACTTAGAAGAATGGCTTCTTGTCAGTCTCCACTGACAAAAACAGGCAACACCAAGTCAGCTAAGCCTCAGCATAGTTATGTCCGTAGCAGCCATATTTGGTTTCAGTAGGCACATACACACGTTATCACAATTATGGTGAAACGCTGAAAACCTGCAATGGATTTTCAACATACTGGTTAATTGAAAAGCTCTGAGGCATACTTCTTGGAACAAGCCAGTTTCCTGTGCCCACGCATAGAGAAGTATATAGAGCCATGGTGGATTCCCAGCTCATGAAGCAAAGGATTCTTAAAGGAACAGGATTACCATGCGGATCCTGTTTAATTCTCTGAAACAGATCCGCAGTTTTCACCTGCCATACTAATACCCACTTCTCCTCTCTGGGGATAATGAAAAGAAACCAGCGAACTGACAGAGGGCCTGACCAACAAATCCACACCGACCCCACAGGAAAAAAAAAAAAACAAAAACACCGTAGCCTCCAGCTACTAATTATAATGCTAACTTGCAAAATTTCCCTGCATTTTTAAACAATGGAAAAATGATGGTGAGATGATACTTAGAAGAATGGCTTCTTGTCAGTCTCCACTAACAAAAATAGGCAAAACCAAATCAGCTACGCCTCAGCATCGTTATTTTCGTGGCAGCCATCTTGGGTTTCAGGAGGCACAAACAAACGTTATCACAATTATGGTGAAACGCTGAACACCTGCAAATAATTTTCAACGTAGTGGTTAATTGAAAAGCTCTGCGGCATACTTCTTGGAACAAGCCACTTACCTGTTCCCACGCAAAGAGGAGTATATAGAACCATGGTGGATTTCCAGCTGATGAAGTAAAGGATTATTAAAGGAACGGGATGACCATGGGGATCATCGTTAATTCTCTGAAACAGAATCCGCCCTTTTCCCCTGCCAAACACATGCCCACTTCTCCTCTCCGGGGATAATAAAAACTAACCAGCGAACTGACAGAGGGCCTGATCAACACATCCACATCGACCACACACACAAAAAAAACCGTACCCTCCAGCTACTAATTATAGTGCTAACTTGCAAAATTTCCCTGCATTCTAAAACAATGGAAAAATGGTGGTGGGATGATACTTAGAAGAATGGCTTCTTGTCAGTCTCCACTAACAAAAATAGGCAACACCAAGTCATCTACTCCTCAGCATAGTTATGTCCGTCGCAGCCTTCTTGGGTTTCAGGAGGCACATACAAACGTTATCACAATTATGGTGAAGCGCTGAACACCTGCAAATAATTTTCAACGTAGTGGTTAATTGGAAAGCTCTATGGCATACTTCTTGGAACAAGCCAGTTACCTGTTCCCACGCAAAGAGGAGTATATAGAACCATGGTGGATTTCCAGCTGATGAAGTAAAGGATTATAAAAGGAACGGGATGACCATGGGGATCATCGTTAATTCTCTGAAACAGAATCCGCCCTTTTCACCTGCCAAACACATGCCCACATCTCCTCTCTGGGGATAATAAAAACTAACCAGCGAACTGACAGAGGGCCTGACCCCCTCATCCACATCGACCACACAAAAAAAAAACCGTACCCTCTAGCTACTAATTATAATGCTAACTTGCAAAATTTCCCTGCGTTTGAAAACAATGGAAAAAATGGTGGTGGGATGATACTTAGTAGAATGGCTTCTTGTCTGTCTCCACTAACAAAAATAGGCAACACCAAGTCAGCTACTCCTCAGCATAGTTATGTCCGTCGCAGCCTTCTTGGGTTTCAGGAGGCACATACAAACGTTATCACAATTATGGTGAAACGCTGAAAACCTGCAAATAATTTTCAACGTACTGGTTAATTTGAAAACTCTCCAGCATACTTCTTGCAACAAGCCAGGTCCCTGTGCCCACGCATAGAGAAGTATATAGAAACATGGTGGAATCCCAGCTGATGAGGCAAAGGATTCTTAAAGGAATGAGATGACCATGCGGATCCTGTTTAATTCTCTGAAACAGAATCCGCACGTTTCACCTGCCAAACACATGCCCACGACTCTTCTCTGGGGATAATAAAAACAAACCAGCGATCTGACAGAGGGCCTGAACACCCATCCTGACCAACCCCACAATAAAAAAAAGTACCCTCCAGCTACTCATTATAATGCCAATTTGCAAAATTTCCCTGCATTTTTAAACAATGGAGAAATGATGGTGGGATGATACTTAGAAGAGTGGCTTCTTGTAAGTCTCCACTTACAAAAATAGGCAACACCAAGTCAGCTACGCCTCAGCATAGTTATGTCCCTAGCAGCCATATTTGGTTTCAGTAGGCACATACACACGTTATCACAATTATGGTGAAACGCTGAAAACCTGCAAAGGATTTTCAACGTAGTGGTTAATTGAAAAGCTCTGAGGCATACTTCTTCGAAGAAGCCAGTTTCCTGTGCCCACGCATAGAGAAGTATATAGAACCGTGGTGGATTCCCAGCTCATGAAGCAAAGGATTCTTAAAGGAACGGGATTGCCATGCGGATCCTGTTTAATTCTCTGAAACAGATCCACAGTTTTCACCTGCCATACAAATACCCACTTCTCCTCTCTGGGGATAATAAAAATTAACCAGCGAACTGACAGAGGGCCTGACCAACACATCCACACTGACCCCACAGGAAAAAAAAAAAAAAACAAAACACCGTAGCCTGCAGCTACTAATTATAATGCTAACTTGCAAAATTTTCTTGCATTTTTAAACAATGGAAAAATGGTGGTGGGATGATACTTAGAAGAATGGCTTCTTGTCAGTCTCCACTAACAAAAATAGGCAACACCAAGTCAGCTACTCCTCAGCATAGTTATGTCCGTCGCAGCCTTCTTGGGTTTCAGGACGCACAAACAAACGTTATCACAATTATGGTGAAACGCTGAACACCTGCAAATAATTTTCACCGTAGTGATTAATTGAAAAGCTCTGTGGCATACTTCTTGGAACAAGCCAGTTACCTGTTCCCACGCAAAGAGGAGTATATAGAACCATGGTGGATTTCCAGCTGATGAAGTAAAGGATTATTAAAGGAACGGGATGACCATGGGGATCATCGTTAATTCTCTGAAACAGAATCCGCCCTTTTCACCTGCCAAACACATGCCCACTTCTCCTCTCTGGGGATAATAAAAACTTACCAGCGAACTGACAGAGGGCCTGACCCCCCCATCCACATCGACCACACACAAAAAAAAAACCGTACCCTCCAGCTACTAATTATATTGCTAACTTGCAAAATTTCCCTGCATTTTAAAACAATGGAAAAATGGTGGTGGGATGATACTTAGAAGAATGGCTTCTTGTCTGTCTCCACTAACAAAAATAGGCAACACCAAGTCAGCTACTCCTCAGCATAATTATGTCCGTCGCAGCCTTCTTGGGTTTCAGGAGGCACATACAAACGTTATCAAAATTATGGTGAAACGCTGAAATCCTGCAAATAATTTTCAACGTAGTGGTTAATTGAAAAGCTCTGCGGCATACTTCTTGGAACAAGCCAGGTACCTGTGCCCACGCATAGAGGAGTATATAGAAACATGGTGGAATCCCAGCTGATGAAGCAAAGGATTCTTAAAGGAATGAGATGACCATGCGGATCCTGTTTAATTCTCTGAAACAGAATCCGCACTTTTCACCTGCAAAATATATGCCCACTTCTCCTCTCTGGGGATAATAAAAACTAACCAGCGAACTGACAGAGGGCCTGACCAACACATCCACACCGACCCCACAGGAAAAAAAAAAAAAAACACCGTAGCCTCCAGCTACTAATTATAATGCTAACTTGCAAAATTTCCCTGCATTTTAAAACAATGGAAAAATGGTGGTGGGATGATACTTAGAAGAATGGCTTCTTGTCAGTCTCCACTAACAAAAATAGGCAACACCAAGTCAGCTACTCCTCAGCATAGTTATGTCCGTCGCAGCCTTCTTGGGTTTCAGGAGGCACAAACAAACGTTATCACAATTACGGTGAAACGCTGAACACCTGCAAATAATTTTCAACGTAGTGGTTAATTGAAAAGCTCTGAGGCATACTTCTTGGAACAAGCCAGTTACCTGTTCCCACCAAAGAGGAGTATATAGAACCATGGTGGATTTCCAGCTGATGAGGTAAAGGATTATTAAAGGAACGGGATGACCATGGGATCATCGTTAATTCTCTGAAACAGAATCTGCCCTTTTCTCCTGCCAAACACATGCCCACTTCTCCTCTCTGGTTATAATAAAAACTATCCAGCGAACTGACAGAGGGCCTGACCCCCCCATCCACATCGACCACACACTAAAATAAATCGTACCCTCCAGCTACTAATTATAATGCTAACTTGCAAAATTTCCCTGCATTTTAAAACAATGGAAAAATGGTGGTGAGATGATACTTAGAAGAATGGCTTCTTGTCTGTCTCCACTAACAAAAATAGGCAACACCAAGTCAGCTACTCCTCAGCATAGTTATGTCCGTCGCAGCCTTCTTGGGTTTCAGGAGGCACATAGAAACGTTATCAAAATTATGGTGAAACGCTGAAAACCTGCAAATAATTTTCAACGTACTGGTTAATTTGAAAACTCTCCAGCATACTTCTTGGAACAAGCCAGGTACCTGTGCCCACCCATAGAGGAGTATATAGAAACATGGTGGAATCCCAGCTGATGAAGCAAAGGATTCTTAAAGGAATGAGATGACCATGCGGATCCTGTTTAATTCTCTGAAACAGAATCCGCACTTTTCACCTGCCAAATATATGCCCACTTCTCCTCTCTGGGGATAATAAAAACAAACCAGTGAATTGACAGATGGCCTGACCAACCCATCCACACTGACCCCACAAAAAAAAAAAAAAAACAGTACCCTCCAGCTACTAATTATAATGCTAACTTGCAAAATTTCCCTGCATTTTTAAACAATGGAAAAATGATGGTGGGATGATACTTAGAAGAATGGCTTCATGTCAGTCTCCACTAACAAAAATAGGCAACACGAAGTCAGCTACGCCTCAGCATACTTATGTCCTTGGCAGTCATATTGGGTTTCAGGAGACACATACAGACTTTATCACAATTATGGTGAAACGCTGAAAACCTGCAAAGGATTTTCAACATACTGGTTAATTGAAAAGCTCTGAGGCATACTTCTTGGAAGAAGCCAGTTTCCTGTGCCCACGCATAGAGAAGTATATAGAACCATGGTGGATTCCCAGCTCATGAAGCAAAGGATTCTTAAAGGAAAGGGATTACCATGCGGATCCTGTTTAATTCTCTGAAACAGAATCCGCACTTTTCACCTGCCAAACACATGCCCACTACTCTTCTCTGGGGAAAATAAAAACAAACCAGCGATCTGACAGAGGTCCTGAATACGGGGAGTTAGCTACGCTCCCCGCAAAGAGGTCCTTTTCTCTTTGTTCTGATCAGATCTCTAAGTTGATTACGCCAGTTTGCAGGGAGTTAGCTACGCTCCCTGCAAAGAGGTTTTTTCTTCCGATCAGGTCTCTCAGGCAGGGGTCATCGCAAAGGATGAAAAATATAGTAGGAAACAGAAATAAAAATATAAAGTAATGGCAATAATAATACACAGAGCCAAAGATATAGTTTATAAAGTGAAAGTTTATGAAAATAGATAAAGAAGGGTATCCGGATGGAAATATTTTACCCGCATCAAATATTTCCCCGACTGAAACTCCACACAGGTATTATATAGGGTACATACAGGCTCCGGTTGCCAAGCGCAACGGGATTTTGATACTAACAGGCAGTTTGCTTTAGGGTCAAAGTCTCCTAAAAGTCTACTACAGATCCTTTAACTAACTCTAACTAGGGGAACAATGGGTTATAAAATCTTCTTGGGGCAAACTTCTAAGTTTTATGATAAGGCTATTACTTTAGCAACAAACAGAGACATCTTGGCTCTGGTGATTGTGTTCTTGGAGACAGAGATGATCCCAGAAGTCAACATGGGCTGTGCTTTGTGTTAATTACTTGAACCGCATGGTTCCATCTGGGCCCGGCTTGGGCATTAGCATATCTATCTGATTAGCTCTCATCTCCGGGGGTCCACCTGTCAGCAGCACCAGCAACCTTTGGTCCTAAGGGAGGCCTGCCTTGTCTTTCAAAACAGGTGAGAACCAAAGGCCCAGTTTACAGCTGTCTCCTTGAGATGCAGCTTCTACTGACCAGCAAGACGCCCTCCTGAGACGAGGCAGCTTTTGAACTAACACATTTATCTTTTCCTTAAGGCAAAGCCTTATTTGACTTCTGAAATCAAATCTTGTCTCCAGAAATACAGGGGGCATTTCTACAACTCAGTATTCTTAGGCTCAACATCTCCCCCTTTTTTATTTTTTGAAGAAAGTTGATGGAGTTGGACAGCCATCACAGCGAGGAGTTGGTCTCTGGATTCTTGTCTGCTTCGGAGTTTTCTCCAGACTATAAATAAACACAAGCAAAGGATTAAAATAATGCTAAAAGTTACAATAGTGGAACTCCCATAGATCTTAAGATGATAAAGTGGATCAGCTGACTCCAAACCAGAAGAGATGTCATCAATAATGTCAGCTTCAGAGAGCAATTTAAGTTTGTGACTGAAGGTACTTAATATTTCTTGTTGTAAATTTTTAATCTCTTCAGTCAGATTTCCTTGATTAAGTAGATGTTTTTTGATGTTTTCCCAAGGAAACCGAGTTTGATTATATATATGAGGTGTAACACAAAATTGAGTGATATTCCAATCACAACGAAGTCTAAGTTGCTTTTGTAGCCTTATAACCTGGTCTCCCAACAAGGTGACTGCTTGCTGTAAGTCAGCCACTTGAGTAGCTAATTTAGAGTCAATTTGATTTTGTGTAGACCATAATTGATTTGAATCATGGTGCCAGTTTTGAACAAATTCAGTGGTCTGAACGGTCTGATGTAGAGCCACACCTGCGGTGGCCGCAGAAGCAGTGACAGCAATGATTCCCAAAATAGCTGCTATTAAGAGACCAATAAATCTTTTTGTACGTTTAAGAATGTGGTTAAGTAGTTTATCCAAAAGGAACATTGCTGGTGTTTCTTGCCAGACTCTATTCATTTTAACAGGTAACTACAGTCCTGTTCTGGCTTTGAAAATATAAAGTGTTTCTTTATAAGGGTTGAACTTTATAGAATTCTTAATACAGGTATAATAAGAACAGTTGTCACAGGTCACTAGGAAAGAAGGTTCTTTATAAACAGCATGTCCAATCATAAATAAGTAAGGCAGTTTAACACAAACTTGAATATAATGAGTAGAATTTAAATTAAAAGTCCATTCTCGGCTATTGTTTGTATCCAGTGTGTGTGCTAATCCAGGCCTGCAAAGGGTGCAAAGCAGCTGATATTTTCCACAATTGATCATGAATAGGGCCATCTAAAATATGAGGAGCTGGAGAGCTCATACCATCATTGAGCCATGTAATATGACTTTTAAGGTCAGTGTCTTTTACAGACATCGAGGTGGCAGTTTTATTCCAATGAAGCTTTTTAAAATTGTGAGAGGAGGCAGGATGTCCATAGGGACTCCAGTCTAGGACAACACCATAAGATGTGGACCCAGCAAGAATGCGCCCCGTGTGAGCTCTATAATTGTCCCATTGTACCCAAGTTTTAGGATCAGAAATTATTACTTTCTTACAAAGGGGTATATCTGTGGGTGCAATTTTAGAATGCCCAATAGTGATGTGTCTGGTTGCCAGACACTCTTACCACCATGCTCACCACGCAGATCATGGCAAGAAAAAGATTTACAGACGTTTTAGGTACAAATGTCCGGTTCAATATCTTGTCTGCTTCTTTGTATGTTCTCTTCAGCTGTCCCCACGTCATGGTCTGTGCCTGACGTGTCTTCTGCTTTTTCCCCTTGAGTTTCCACTCTGGGTTTGATTCTTCTGCTTGGAATCCAGACTGTTGGTCTGTCATCTGTCAAAACACAAGCAAAAACTCTCCCCCACACCTTTGCCCATCCTTTTTTCCATTTATTTTCTACATTATCTTTCCACCAGATAGGCTGGTGAGGGAAAGAGTCTGATTGTGGACTCCCATTCCAATGCTTTTCTATTGCTGTTAATTTATCTTCCTTATGAATATTCAAAAAATTTTAGGTAAATAAGGCTTGATTTATTCTGTCTTTGGGAGACTGTCTACCTCCCCCTTTTTGTTTTAATAACATGTTTTTTAAAGTTTGATGTGTACGTTCTATAATACCTTGTCCTTGAGGATTATAAGGAATGCCAGTAATGTGCTTGATGTCTCATTTAATATAAAAAGCTGCAAAAGAATGACTAGTGTAAGCAGGGCCATTGTCAGTTTTAATGGTGGCTGGGACTCCCATTTATACAAAACAGGAGTGTAAACGTGAAAGTACATGTCTAACAGTTTCTCCAGAGGATGGAGTAGCCATAATAAGACTGGAATAAGTATCTACAGTAACACGTACAATACCTAACTTGCCAAATTTAGGAATATGAGTAACATCCATTTGCCATAATTCATTTGGCGAGAGACCTCGAGGATTAAGTCCTGCAGAAAATTTAAGCTGATTAATTAATTGACAAGTGGGACAATGAGAAACAATACGTTTGGCTTGATTATTAATTGTATAATTATATTGATTATTTTTAAATCAGTTAACATTTGCCATTTGCCAGATTTCTTTTTAATAACAAATATAGGAGAATTCCACGGACTGGTGGACTCCTCTATATGTCCTGCTTGTAATTGTTCTTCTCCTAATATTTGAAGAGCACCCAATTTTTCTTGGTTTAGTGGCCACTGCTCTGTCCATATAGGCTTTTGTGATATCCAATTTAAAGCCAGAGCATAATGGTGCTTTTCAGCAGCAGTGGCCGCTATCCAAAATTTGGATAGCATAAACCATGCCGAGAAGTATGTGCCTTTGGTGCCTCGAAAGTCTTAGCCCCTTGGCTCCTTTTACCCAAACCAAAACAAGGGTTATAATTCATATTTAACATAATCTGTTTAGCAGGAGCAGATGTATTAGGTATATTGATGTATGCTCCCCATTGCTGTAACAAATCTCTTCCCCACAAATTAATAGTGATGTTAGCCACGTAAGGTTTTAAAGTGGCTGTCTGTCCATCAGGACCTGAACAATTTAAAATTTGTCGACTTTGAAATATGTCAGTCATCGTTCCTATTCCGGTAAGAACAGTAGGAACTTCTTGTAAAGGCCAAGCCTTTGGCCAAAAACTTTTAGAAATAATTGTAACATCAGCCCCAGTATCTACAAGTCCAACAAAAGATTTGCCATTTAACTTAATCTCTAATTGAGGTCTCTGGTCATTAATTAAAGCTTGCCAATACACTTTAGTTCCAGTGCTCCCAAAACCTCCTTGCCTTAGAACTTCTGTATATAAGGTAACAATAGAAGTTGTGCAATACAGTCTCTAGCCTGAATAAGATAATCAAAATTGGAACTCATCATTAACTGAAATTTTTCCTGAGTAATCTGAATCAACTATACCCAAATGTACTGAAATCCCTTTTAAGGTAAGAGAGCTCCGGTCAGTGATAAAAGCTCCGGAAAGTTGTTTATAATTTTTTTTTTTTTCCAAAATGTCCTTTACGGACGTAATCGAGACATTTTACGACAGTTTTTTGCTTTCTGGGAATGCCTTTCCCACTGCTAGCCTCAGCCAACATTTGTATTTTAAAAGCCTCTGATTTAGCTTTTCGGCGAAACCCCTTTTTTTTTTTTTTTTTGAGCGGCGAATGTAAAAGCCGCTAACATTTTGAATTAGTATTATTAAAAGCCAATATATGTAATATTAAATTTTTTAAGTCAGGCGGACTAACCGTTTTTTGCACATCTTGTAATCTAGTGATAAAATCTACATAAGTTTCATTAACATTTTCTTTAACATCTTACACAAGAAAACACAGACTGTTTAGAAGAAGCTATCTTCTCTTATGTTCTAATACAGCACTGTTGAATTTGAGCAATAACCTGATCATCTTTTCTAAGATCTTAGTTTGTTCTTTAAAAGTTTTTTTTTTTTTTAACAGCCTCTCTCAACGGTGGATCATGCTTCAGGGAATCATTTGCATTAGAGAGTAGCGGTTCCCAAGCTTAAAGCGGCTGACTTGAGCCGCGCAGAGAGCTCTTAAAGTGAAAGTTCTCCTTTAGAATTCTTTCTTTTTCTCCTTTCTATATTTTCTATAGTCCCGAGAAGAGGGTCGGTACCTACTTTTATTGGCTTTGTCTTATCCTGGCCCAATGCAGACGGAAGGTCCCAATTGACCTTCTCTTTTCTGCTAAAAACAGGCTCCAGATCTTTTACTAAGCTTATTTTAGGACGGATATCCTCCGTCTCGCTAAAAGAGAATTCTGAGTTAGAATGAAACAGCTGTAGAGCTTGAGAAATTAAAGAGCAGAGCTTTTAAATACATAGAGAAATTTAATTTATTTATTTATTTATTTATTTTCGGAGCGCTTTTCATAATGTTTTCAGCGCCAACTACTTTTGCTGCAGCTTGAACTCACCCGGAGGTGGGAACCAATCACAGTGCTTGGAAATTAAATTAACAATTTCTCGAGATTTTTCTTTTTGGCAATTACTCTAGTACTCTTTAATAAGCTCTCAACAATTCCACATACTCAGAAAAGATAGTCTTCCTCATTATTTTAATCCGGACAGAATAATAATTTACTTTGCCCTGGAGATGTTCACTTACCTCTCACTAGGTAAGACGCGCGCGCGACTTTCAATCCACTCCAGGTCCCTTGCGATGCAATTCGGGAACTCTTCGCTCGAGCAAAGCCTTTTGCCTTCAAGACCCTATCGGAGTGTCCTGCCAACTACGCCAGTTTGCGGGGAGTTAGCTACGCTCCCCGCAAAGAGGTCCTTTTTTTTTTTTTTGTTTATAAAGTGAAAGTTTATGAAAATAGATAAAGGAGGGTATCCGGATGGAAATATTTTACCCGCATCAAATATTTCCCCGACTGAAACTCCACACAGGTATTATATAGGGTACATACAGGCTCCGGTTGCCAAGGGCAACGGGATTTTGATACTAACAGGCAGTTTGCTTTAGGGTCAAAGTCTCCTAAAAGTCTACTACAGATCCTTTAACTAACTCTAACTAGGGGAACAATGGGTTATAAAATCTTCTTGGGGCAAACTTCTAAGTTTTATGATAAGGCTATTACTTTAGCAACAAACAGAGACATCTTGGCTCTGGTGATTGTGTTCTTGGAGACAGAGATGATCCCAGAAGTCAACATGGGCTGTGCTTTGTGTTAATTACTTGAACCGCATGGTTCCATCTGGGCCCGGCTTGGGCATTAGCATATCTATCTGATTAGCTCTCATCTCCGGGGGTCCACCTGTCAGCAGCACCAGCAACCTTTGGTCCTAAGGGAGGCCTGCCTTGTCTTTCAAAACAGGTGAGAACCAAAGGCCCAGTTTACAGCTGTCTCCTTGAGATGCAGCTTCTACTGACCAGCAAGACGCCCTCCTGAGACGAGGCAGCTTTTGAACTAACACATTTATCTTTTCCTTAAGGCAAAGCCTTATTTGACTTCTGAAATCAAATCTTGTCTCCAGAAATACAGGGGGCATTTCTACAACTCAGTATTCGTAGGCTCAACACCTGAACACCCATCCTGACGGACCCCACAAAAAAAAAAAGTACCCTTCAGCTACTAATTATAATGCCAATTTGCAAAATTTCCCTGCATTTTTAAACAATGGAGAAATGATGGTGGGATGATACTTAGAAGAATGGCTTCTTGTCAGTCTCCACTGAAAAAAATAGGCAAAACCAAGTCAGCTACGGCTCAGCATAGTTATGTCCATAGCAGCCATATTTGGTTTCAGTAGGCACATACACACGTTATCACAATTATGGTGAAACGCTGAAAACCTGCAAAGGATTTTCAACATACTGGTTAATTGAAAAGCTCTGAGGCATACTTCTTGGAACAAGCCAGTTTCCTGTGCCGACACATAGAGAAGTATATAGAACCATGGTGGATTCCCAGCTCATGAAGCAAAGGATTCTTAAAGGAACGGGATTACCATGCGGATCCTGTTTAATTCTCTGAAACAGAATCCGCACTTTTCACCTGCCATACTAATACCCACTTCTCCTCTCTGGGGATAATAAAAACAAACCAGCGAACTGACAGAGGGCCTGACCAACACATCCACACCGACCCCACAGGAAAAAAAAAACAAAACACCGTAGCCGCCAGCTACTAATTATGATGCTAACTTGCAAAATTATCCTGCATTTTTAAACAATGGAAAAATGATGGTGAGATGATACTTAGAAGAATGGATTCTTGTCAGTCTCCACTAACAAAAATAGGCTAAACCAAGTCAGCTACGCCTCAGCATAGTTATGTTCGAGGCAGCCATCTTGGGTTTCAGGAGGCACAAACAAACGTTATCACAATTATGGTGAAACGCTGAACACCTGCAAATAATTTTCAACGTACTGGTTAATTGAAAAACTCTGCGGCATACTTCTTGGAACAAGCCAGTTACCTGTTCCCACGCAAAGAGGAGTATATAGAACTATGGTGGAATTCCAGCTGATCAAGTAAAGGATTAATAAAGGAACGGGATGACCATGGGGATCATCGTTAATTCTCTGAAACAGAATCCGCCCTTTTCACCTGCCAAACACATGCCCACTTCTCCTCTCTGGGGATAATAAAAACTAACCAGCGAACTGACAGAGGGCCTGACCCCCCCATCCACATCGACCACACACACAAAAAAACCGTACCCTCCAGTTACTAATTATAATGCTAACTTGCAAAATTTCCCTGCATTTTAAAACAATGCAAAAATGGTGGTGTGATGATACTTAGAAGAATGGCTTCTTGTCAGTCTCCACTAACAAAAATAGGCAAAACCAAGTCAGCTACTCCTCAGCATAGTTATGTCCGTCGCAGCCTTCTTGGGTTTCAGGAGGCACATACAAACGTTATCAAAATTATGGTGAAACGCTGAAATCCTGCAAATAATTTTCAACGTAGTAGTTAATTGAAAAGCTCTGCGGCATACTTCTTGGAACAAGCCAGGAACCTGTGCCCACGCATAGAGGAGTATATAGAAACATGGTGGAATCCCAGGTGATGAAGCAAAGGATTCTTAAAGGAATGAGATGACCATGCGGATCCTGTTTAATTCTCTGAAACAGAATCCGCACTTTTCACCTGCCAAACACATGCCCACTTCTCCTCTCTGGGGATTATAAAAACAAACCAGTGAATTGACAGATGGCCTGACCAACCCATCCACACTGACCCCACCAAAAAAAAAAAAAAGTACCCTCCAGCTACTAATTATAATGCTGACTTGCAAAATTTCCCTGCATTTTTAAACAATGGAAAAATGATGGTGGGATGATACTTAGAAGAATGGCTCCTTGTCAGTCTCCACTAATAAAAATAGGCAACACGAAGACAGCTACGCCTCAGCATAGTTATGTCCTTGGCAGCCATATTGGGTTTCACGAGACACATACACACGTTATCACAATTATGGTGAAACGCTGAAAACCTGCAAAGGATTTTCAACATACTGGTTAATTGAAAAGCTCTGAAGCATACTTCTTGGAACAAGCCAGTTTCCTGTGCCCACGCATAGAGAAGTATATAGAACCATGGTGGATTCCCAGCTCATGAAGCAAAGGATTCTTAAAGGAACGGGATTACCATGCGGATCCTGTTTAATTCTCTGAAACAGATCCGCAGTTTTCACCTGCCATACTAATACCCACTTCTCCTCTCTGGGGATAATAAAAACAAACCAGCGAACTGACAGAGGGCCTGACCAACACATACACACCGACCCCACAGGAAAAAAAAAAAAAAAACACCGTAGCCTCCAGCTACTAATTATAATGCTAACTTGCAAAATTCTCCTGCATTTTTAAACAATGGAAAAATGATGGTGGGATGATACTTAGAAGAATGGATTCTTGTCAGTCTCCACTAACAAAAATAGGCAAAACCAAGTCAGCTACGCCTCAGCATAGTTAAGTTCGTGGCAGCCATCTTGGGTTTCAGGAGGCACAAACAAACGTTATCACAATTATGGTGAAACGCTGAACACCTGCAAATAATTTTCAACATACTGGTTAATTGAAAAGCTCTGCGGCATACTTCTTGGAACAAGCCAGTTACCTGTTCCCACGCAAAGAGGAGTATATAGAACCATTGTGGATTTCCAGCTTATGAGGTAAAGGATTATTAAAGAAACGGGATGACCATGGGGATCATCGTTAATTCTCTGAAACAGAATCCGCCCTTTTCACCTGCCAAACACATGCCCACTTCTCCTCTCTGGGGATAATAAAAACTAACCAGCGAACTGACAGAGGGCCTGACCCCCCCATCCACATCGTCCACACACAAAAAAAAGCGTACCCTCCAGCTACTAATTATAATGCTAACTTGCAAAATTTCCCTGCATTTTAAATCAATGCAAAAATGGTGGTGGGATGATACTTAGAAGTATGGCTTCTTGTCAGTCTCCACTAACAAAAATAGGCAACACCAAGTCAGCTACTCCTCAGCATAGTTATGTCCGACGCAGCCTTCTTGGGTTTCAGGAGGCACATACAAACGTTATCAAAATTATGGTGAAACGCTGAAAACCTGCAAATAATTTTCAACGTACTGGTTAATTTGAAAACTCTCCAGCATACTTCTTGGAACAAGCCAGGTACCTGTGCCCACGCATAGAGGAGTATATAGAAACATGGTGGAATCCCAGCTGATGAAGCAAAGGATTCTTAAAGGAATGAGATGACCATGCGGATCCTGTTTAATTCTCTGAAACAGAATCCGCACTTTTCACCTGCCAAACACATGCCCACTTCTCCTCTCTGGGGATAATAAAAACAAACCAGTGAATTAACAGATGGCCTGACCAACCCATCCACACTGACCCCACAAAAAAAAAAAAAAGTACCCTCCAGCTACTAATTTTAATGCTAACTTGCAAAATTTCTCTGCATTTTTAAACAATGGAAAAATGATGGCGGGATGAAACTTAGAAGAATGGCTTCTTGTCAGTCTCCACTAACAAAAATAGGCAACACGAAGTCAGCTACGCCTCAGCATATGTATGTCCTTGGCAGCCATATTGGGTTTCAGGAGAAACATACACACCTTATCACAATTATGGTGAAACGCTGAAAACCTGCAAAGGATTTTCAACATACTGGTTAATTGAAAAGCTCTGAGGCATACTTCTTGGAACAAGCCAGTTTCCTGTGCCCACGGATAGAGAAGTATATAGAACCATGGTGGATTCCCAGCTCATGAAGCAAAGGATTCTTAAAGGAACAGGATTACCATGCGGATCGTGTTTAATTCTCTGAAACAGATCCGCAGTTTTCACCTGCCATACTAATACCCACTTCTCCTCTCTGGGGATAATAAAAACAAACCAGCGAACTGACAGAGGGCCAGACCAACACATCCACAGCGACCCCACAGGAAAAAAAAAAAAACACTGTAGCCTCCAGCTACTAATTATAATGCTAACTTGCAAAATTTTCCTGCATTTTTAAACAATGGAAAAATGATGGTGAGATGATACTTAGAAGAATGGATTCTTGTCAGTCTCCACTAACAATAATAGGGAAAACCAAATCAGCTACGCCTCAGCATCGTTATGTTCGTGGCAGCCATCTTGGGTTTCAGGAGGCACAACCAAACGTTATCACAATTATGGTGAAACCCTGAACACCTGCAAATAATTTTCAACGTAGTGGTTAATTGAAAAGCTCTGCGGCATACTTCTTGGAACAAGCCAGTTACCTGTTCCCACGCAAAGAGGAGTATATAGAACCATGGTGGATTTCCACCTGATGAAGTAAAGGATTATTAAAGGAACGGGATGACCATGGGGATCATCGTTAATTCTCTGAAACAGAATCCGCCCTTTTCACCTGCCAAACACATGCCCACTTCTCCTCTCTGGGGATAATAAAAACAAACCAGCGAACATCTAGAGGGCCTTGCACCCACATCCACACCGACCCCACAAAAAAAAAAGTACCCTCCAGCTACTAATTATAATACTAACATGCAAAATTTCCCTGCATTTTAAAACAATGGAAAAATGGTGGTGGGATGATACTTAGAAGAATGGCTTCTTGTCAGTCTCCACTAACAAAAATAGGCAACACCAAGTCAGCTACTCCGCAGCATAGTTATGTCCGTCGCAGCCTTCTTGGGTTTCAGGAGGCACAAACAAACGTTATCACAATTATGGTGAAACGCTGAACACCTGCAAATAATTTTCAACGTAGTGGTTAATTGAAAAGCTCTGCGGCATACTTCTTGGAACAAGCCAGTTACTTGTTCCCACGTAAAGAGAGGAATATAGAACCATGGTGGATTTCCAGCTGATGAAGTTAAGGATTATTAAAGGAACGGGATGACCATGGGCATCATCGTTAATTCTCTGAAACAGAATCTGCCCTTTTCACCTGCCAAACACATGCCCACTTCTCCTCTCTGGGGATAATAAAAACTAACCAGCGAACTGACAGAGGGCCTGACCCCCCCCATCCACATCGACCACACACACAAAAAAACCGTACCCTCCAGCTACTAATTATAATGCTAACTTGCAAAATTTCCCTGCATTTTAAAACAATGGAAAAATGGTGGTGGGATGATACTTAGAAGAATGGCTTCTTGTCTGTCTCCACTAACAAAAATAGGCAACACCAAGTCAGCTTCTCCTCAGCATATTTATGTCCGTCGCAGCCTTCTTGGGTTTCAGGAGGCACATACAAACATTATCAAAATTATGGTGAAACGCTGAACACCTGCAAATAATTTTCAACGTACTGGTTAATTTGAAAACTCTCTAGCATACTTCTTGGAACAAGCTAGGTACCTGTGCCCACGCATAGAGGAGTATATAGAAATATGGTGGAATCCCAACTGATGAAGCAAAGGTTGCTTAAAGGAATGAGATGACCATGCGGATCCTGTTTAATTCTCTGAAACAGAATCCGCACTTTTCACCTGCCAAACACATGCCCACTTCTCCTCTCTGGGGATAATAAAAACAAACCAGTGAATTGACAGATGGCCTGACCAACCCATCCACACTGACCCCACAAAAAAAAAAGTACCCTTCAGCTACTAATTATAATGATAACTTGCAAAATTTCCCTGCATTTTTAAACAATGGAAAAATGATGGTGGGATGATACTTAGAAGAATGGCTTCTTGTCAGTCTCCACTAACAAAAATAGGCAACACGAAGACAGCTACGCCTCAGCATACTTATGTCCTTGGCAGCCATATTGGGTTTCAGGAGACACATACAAACGTTATGAGAATTATGGTGAAACGCTGAAAACCTGCAAATAATTTTCAACGTACTGCTTAATTGAAAAGCTCTGCGGCATACTTCTTGGAACAAGCCAGTTACCTGTGTCCACACATAGAGGAGTATATAGAACCATGGTGGATTCCCAGCTGATGAAGCAAAAGTTTCCTAAAGGAACGGGATGAGCATGCCGATCCTGTTTCATTCTCTGAAAGAGAATCCGAACTTTTCACCTGCCAAACACATGCCCACTTCTCCTCTCTGGGGATAATAAAAACTAACCAGCGAACTGACCGAGGGCATGACCACCCCAATCCACATCGACCAAACACACAAAAAAACCTGTACCCTCCAGCTACTAATTATAATGCTAACTTGCAAAATTTCCCTGCCATTTAAAACAATGGAAAAATGGTGGTGGGATGATACTTGAAGAATGGCTTCTTGTCTGTCACCACTAACAAAAATAGGCAACACCAAGTCAGCTACTCCTCAGCATAGTTATGTCCGACGCAGCCTTCTTGGGTTTCAGGAGGCACATACAAACGTTATCAAAATTATGGTGAAACGCTGAAAACCTGCAAATAATTTTCAACGTACTGGTTAATTTGAAAACTCTCCAGCATACTTCTTGGAACAAGCTATGTACCTGTGCCCACGCATAGAGGAGTATATAGAAATATGGTGGAATCCCAGCTGATGAAGCAAAGGTTGCTTAAAGGAATGAGATGACCATGCGGATCCTGTTTAATTCTCTGAAACAGAATCCGCACTTTTCACCTGCCAAACACATGCCCACTTCTCCTCTCTGGGGATAATAAAAACAAACCAGTGAATTGACAGATGGCCTGACCAACCCATCCACACTGACCCCCCCAAAAAAAAAAAAAAGTACCCTCCACCTACTAATTATAATGCTAACTTGCAAAATTTCCCTGCATTTTTAAACAATGGAAAAATGATGGTGGGATGATACTTAGAAGAATGGCTTCTTGTCAGTCTCCACTAACGAAAATAGGCAACACGAAGACAGCTACGCCTCAGCATACTTATGTCCTTGGCAGCCATATTGGGTTTCAGGAGACACATACAAACGTTATGAGAATTATGGTGAAACGCTGAAAACCTGCAAATAATTTTCAACGTACTGCTTAATTGATAAGCTCTGCGGCATACTTCTTGGAACAAGCCAGTTACCTGTGCCTACACATAGAGGAGTATATAGAACCATGGTGGATTCCCAGCTGATGAAGCAAAAGTTTCCAAAAGTAACGGGATGAGCATGCGGATCCTGTTTCATTCTCTGAAACAGAATCCGAACTTTTCACCTGCAAAACACATGCCCACTACTCTTCTCTGGGGATAAAAAAACAAACCAGCGATCTGACAGAGGGCCTGAACACCCATCCTGACCGACCCCACAAAAAAAAAAAAGTACCCTCCAGCTACTAATTATAATGCCAATTTGCAAAATTTCCCTGCATTTTTAAACAATGGAGAAATGATAGTGGGATGATACTTAGAAGAATGACTTCTTGTCAGTCTCCACTGAGAAAAATAGGCAACACCAAGTCAGCTACGCCTCAGCATAGTTATGTCCGTAGCAGCCGTATTTGGTTTCAGTAGGCACACACACACGTTATCACAATTATGGTGAAACGCTGAAAACCTGCAAAGGATTTTCAACATACTGGTTAATTGAAAAGCTCTGAGGCATACTTCTTGGAAGAAGCCAGTTTCCTGTGCCCACGCATAGAGAAGTATATAGAACCGTGGTGGATTCCCAGCTCATGAAGCAAAGGATTCTTAAAGGAACGGGATTACCATGCGGATCCTGTTTAATTCTCTGAAACAGATCCGCAGTTTTCACCTGCCATACTAATACCCACTTCTCCTCTCTGGGGATAATAAAAACAAACCAGCGAACTGACAGAGGGCCTGACGAACACATCCACACCGACCCCACAGGAAAAAAAAAAAAAAACACCGTAGCCTCCAGCTACTATTTATAATGCTAACTTGCAAAATTTTCCTTCATTTTTAAACAATGGAAAAATGATGGTGAGATGATACTTAGAAGAATGGATTCTTGTCAGTCTCCACTAATAAAAATAGGCAAAACCAAGTCAGCTACGCCTCAGCATCGTTATGTTTGTGGCAGCCATCTTGGGTTTCAGGAGGCACAAACAAACGTTATCACAATTATGGTGAAACGCTGAACACCTGCAAATAATTTTCAACGTACTGGTTAATATGAAAACTCTCCAGCATACTTCTTGGAACAAGCCAGTTACCTGTTCCCACGCAAAGAGGAGTATATAGAACCATGGTGGATTTCCAGCTGATGAAGTAAAGGATTATTAAAGGAACGGGATGACCATGGGGATCATCGTTAATACTCTGAAACAGAATCCGCCGTTTTCACCTGCTAAACACATGCCCACTTCTGCTCTCTGGGGACAATAAAAACTAACCAGCGAACTGACAGAGGGCCTGACCCCCCCATCCACATCGACCACACAAAAAAAACCCGTACCCTCCAGCAACTAATTATAATGCTAACTTGCAAAATTTCCCTGCATTTTAAAACAATGGAAAAATGGTGGTGGGATGATACTTAGAAGAATGGCTTCTTGTCTGTCTCCACTAACAAAAATAGGCAACACCAAGTCAGCTATTCCTCAGCATAGTTATGTCTGTCGCAGCCTTCTTGGGTTTCAGGAGGCACATACAAACGTTATCAAAATTATGGTGAAACGCTGAACACCTGCAAATAATTTTCAACGTAGTGGTTAATTGAAAAGCTCTGCGGCATACTTCTTGGAACAAGCCAGGTACCTGTGCCCACGCATAGAGGAGTATATAGAAACATGGTGGAATCCCAGCTGATGAAGCAAAGGATTCTTAAAGGAATGAGATGACCATGCGGATCTTGTTTAATTCTCTGAAACAGAATCCGCACTTTTCACCTGCCAAACACATGCCCACTTCTCCTCTCCGGGGATAATAAAAACTAACCAGCGAACTGACAGAGGGCCTGACCCCCCCCATCCACATCGACCACACACACAAAAAAAACCGTACCCTCCAGCTACTAATTTTAATGCTAACTTGCAAAATTTCCCTGCATTTTAAAACAATGCAAAAATGGTGGTGGGATGATACTTAGAAGAATGGCTTCTTGTCTGTCTCCACTAACAAAAATAGGCAACACCAAGTCAGCTACTCCTCAGCATAGTTATGTCCGTCGCAGCCTTCTTGGGTTTCAGGAGGCACATACAAACGTTATCAAAATTATGGTGAAACGCTGAAAACCTGCAAATAATTTTCAACGTAGTGGTTAATTGAAAAGCTCTGCGGCATACTTCTTGGAACAAGCCAGGTACCTGTGCCCACGCATAGAGGAGTATATAGAAACATGGTGGAATCCCAGCTGATGAAGCAAAGGATTCTTAAAGGAATGAGATGACCATGCGGATCCTGTTTAATTCTCTGAAACAGAATCCGCACTTTTCACCTGCCAAACACATGCCCACTACTCTTCTCTGGCGATAATAAAAACAAACCAGCGATCTGACAGAGGGCCTGAACACCCATCCTGACCGACCCCACAAAAAAAAAGTACCCTCCAGCTACTAATTATAATGCCAATTTGCAAAATTTCCCTGCATTTTTAAACAATGGAGAAATGATGGTGGGATGATACTTAGAAGAATGGCTTCTTGTCAGTCTCCACTGACAAAAATAGGCAACACCAAGTCAGCTACGCCTCAGCATAGTTATGTCCGTAGCAGCCATATTTGGTTTTAGTAGGCACATACACACGTTATCACAATTATGGTGAAACGCTGAAAACCTGCAAAGGATTTTCAACATACTGGTTAATTGAAAAGCTCTGAGACGTACTTCTTGGAACAAGCCAATTTCCTGTGCCCATGCATAGAGAAGTATATAGAACCATGGTGGATTCCCAGCTCATGAAGCAAAGGATTCTTAAAGGAACGGGATTACCATGCGGATCCTGTTTAATTCTCTGAAACAGATCCGCAGTTTTCACCTGCCATACTAATACCCACTTCTCCTCTCTGGGGATAATAAAAACAAACCAGCGAACTTACAGAGGGCCTGACCAACACATCCACACCGACCCCACAGTAAAAAAAAAAAAAAAAAAAAAAAAAACACCGTAGCCTCCACCTACTAATTATAATGCTAACTTGCAAAATTTTCCTGCATTTTTAAACAATGGAAAAATGATGGTGAGATGATACTTAGAAGAATGGATTCTTGTCAGTCTCCACTAACAAAAATAGGCAACACCAAGTCAGCTACTCCTCAGCATAGTTATGTCCGTCGCAGCCTTCTTGGGGTTCAGGAGGCACAAACAAACGTTATCACAATTATGGTGAAACGATGAACACCTGCAAATAATTTTCAACGTACTGGTTAATTGAAAAGCTCTGCGGCATACTTCTTGGAACAAGCCACTTACCTGTTCCCACGCAAAGAGGAGTATATAGAACCATGGTGGATTTCCAGCTGGTGAAATAAAGGATTATTAAAGGAATGGGATGACCATGGGGATCATTGTTAATTCTCTGAACAGAATTCGCCCTTTTCACCTGCCAAACACATGCCCACTTCTCCTCTCTGGGGATAATAAAAACTAACCAGCTAACTGACAAAGGGCCTGACCCCCCCATCCACATCGACCACACACACAAAAAAAACCGTACCCTCCAGCTACTAATTATAATGCTAACTTCCAATATTTCCCTTCATTTTTAACCAACGGAAAAATGATGGCGGCATGATACTTAGAAGAATGGCTTCTTGTCAGTCTCCACTAACAAAAATCGGCAAAACCAAGGCAGCTACGCCTCAGCATAGTTATGTCTGTGGCAGCCATCTTGGGTTTCAAGGCACATACAAACTTTGTCGCAATTATGATGAAACGCTGAACACCTGCAAATAATTTTCAATGTACTTTTTATTTGAAAAGCTCTGTGGCATACTTCTTGGAACAAGCCAGTAACCTGTGGCCACCCATACGGGAGTATATAGAACCATGGTGGTTTCCCAGCTGATGAAGCAAAGGATTCTTAAAGGAAGCGGATGACCATGCGGATCCTGTTTAATTCTTTGAAACAGAATCCACACTTTTCAACTGCCAACAACATGCCCACTTCTCCTCTCTGGGGATAATAAAAACAAACGAGCGAACATCTAGAGGGCCTTGCACCCACATCCACACCGATCCCACAAAAAAAAAAGGACCCTCCAGCTACTAATTATAATACTAACTTGCAAAATTTCCCTGCATTTTAAAACAATGGAAAAATGGTGGTGGGATGATACTTAGAAGAATGGCTTCTTGTCAGTCTCCACTAACAAAAATAGGCAACACCAAGTCAGCTACTCCTCAGCATAGTTATTTCCGTCGCAGCCTTCTTGGGTTTCAGGAGGCACAAACAAACGTTATCACAATTATGGTGATATGTGCTGCAGAAACTGGCAAATAATTCTACACGTAGTGTTTATCTCAAAAGCTGTGCAGCATACATCTTGGTACAGGCCAGTTCATGGGCCCATGTATGGAGGGTTCTAAGGAACCATGGTGGATTCCCAGCTGATGAATCAAAGGATTTTTAATGGAACCAGCTGAAAAGTGTGGATACTGTTTCAGTCTAACTGAAACAGGATCCGCACATTTCACCTGCCAGAAATATATCCACTTCCCTGTCTGGGCATAATAAACACAAACAACCAGACTGACAGAGGGACTGTCCCCCAAACCACCCCGATCCCACCCAAAAACATCCCCTCCGTTGACTCATCCTTATGCTAACTGCCGAAAGTTGCTCACCTTTTAATATAAGGGAGAAAGGATGGTGCAATGATAATTAAAAGACTGGATTCTTGTCAGACTCCCGTACCAAGTATTGGCAACACCAAGCGAGAGAACCCTCGGTATAGGTTTGTCCATGGAAGCCATCTAGGGTTTAAGGAAGCACAAATGAACCTTATCAAAATTATGGTAAAAGTGCTGGAAAAGCTGGCAAATAATTTCCATGGTAGTGGTTATTTCAAATGCTCTGTGGCATACTTCTTTGAACTAGCCTGTTAAGTGGGCCCACACATAGTGGGGTGTAGAGAACTATGGTGGATTCCCAGCTGATGAAGCAAAGGATTCTTAAAGGAACAGGATGAAAAGTGCCGATCCTGTATCAGTCTAAGACTGAAACAGGATCCACACTTTTCACTTGCCACACACATGTCCACTTCTCCTCTCCGGGGATAATAAAAACAAACCACTGGACTGACAGAGGGCCTGGCTCTGCCTCTCCCACCCCACACAAAAACGTTTCCTCCAGCGACTCATCCTTAAGCTAAATGGCAATAGGTGCTCTGCCTTTTAAAATAGTTGTGAAAGGAAGGTGGAATGATACTTAAAGGAATGGCTTCTTGCCACGGACCAGTACCAATTATCGGCAACTCCAAGGGAGATTGGCCTAACCGTAGTTTTTTCTGTGGAAGCCAGCTTGGGTTTCAGGATGCACTGCCTAACCTTTTCACAATCATTGTGAAAGTTGCTGCAAAAACTGGCAAATAATACTCAATGTAGTGGTTATTTCCAAAGCTCTGCGGCATACTTCTTGGAACTAGCCAGTTACCTGGGCCCACGCTCAGGGAGGTCTAGAGAACCATGGTGGATTCCCAACTGATGAATTAAAGGATTCCAAAAGGAACAGGCTCAAAAGCGGAGATACTGTTTCAGACTGAAACAGGATCCAAAGTTTTCACCTGCCACATACATGCCCGCTTCTCCTCTCTGGGAATAATAAAAACAAACCACCGGACTGACAGAGGGCCTGCCCTCCCACACACACCCAACCCCACACAAAAAGCCGCTCCAGTGACTCATCTTTATGCTAACTGGCTAAAGGTGCACTGCCTTTTAAAATAATGGAGAAAAGACGGTGGAATTGTACTTAAAAAAAATGGCTTCTTGCCAGGCTCCAGTAAAATGTATCGGTACACCAAGGGAGCTAGGCCTCAGCATAGTTTTGTCCGTGGCAGCCTGCTTGGGTTTAAGGAGGCACAGATGAACCTTATCACAATTATGGTCAAAGGTGCTGCAAAAACTGGCAAACAATTCTCAACGTAGTGGTTATTTCAAAAGCTCTACGGCATACATCTTGGAACTAGCCAGTTACCTGGGCCCACACATAGAGGGGTCTCGACAGCCATGGTGGATTCCCAGCTGATGAATCAAAGGATTCGTAAAGGAACTGGCTGAAAAGTGCGGATCCTGTTTCAGTCTAAGACTGAAACAGGATCCGTACTTTTCACCTGCCACACACATGCCCACCTCTCCTCTTTGGGCATAATAAAGACAAACCACCAGACAGACAGAGAGCCTTCCCCTCAACGCACCACCCGACCCCACTCAAAAACGTCCCCTCCAGCAACTCATTCTTATGATAACTGGAAAAAGGTGTTCTGCCTTTTAAAATGATGGAGAAAGGATGGTGGAATGACTCTTAATAGCATGGCTTCTTGCCAGGCTCCAGTACCAACTATCGGCAACACCAAGTGAACTAGGCCTCAGCATAGTTTTGTCCGCCCCAGCCATCTTGGGTTGAAGGAGGCACGGACGAACCTTATCACAATTATGGTGAAAGGTGGTGCAAAAACTAGCAAATAATTCTCAACGTAGTGGTTATTTCAAAAGCTCTGTGGCATACTTCTTGGAACTAGCCAGTTACCTGGGCCCACGCATAGAGGTCTTTAAAGAACCATGGTGTATTCCCAGCTGATGAATCAAACGATTCTTTTTTGTTTGTTTGTTTGTTTGTTAGCTCATTATGGGGGTACAAAAGATCAGGCTATATACATTCCCCATGCCTCTCCTTTCCCCCGATTCTGAGCTTCAATTTTGTCCATTCCCTAGTCAGTGCACATCACATTCATCATGTAGGTGTGCACCCCTCCTCTCCCCCACCCCATCCCCCCCAGTTAGAACTTGAAGGGTGTCCATTCCCCAGGCAGTGCACATCACATTCATCAAGTAGGTATACACCCATCCCTTCCACCCGGCCCCAACCTCTGTCCGATACCCAATTGGTGTTGTTCCCAAATGTGCACTCAGGGAAACCAATTTGCTGGTGAGTACATGTGGTGCTTATTTTTCCATTCTTGGGATACTTCACTTAATAGAATGGGATCCAGCTCTCTCCAGGAGAACCAAAGAGATGCCATATCGCCATTATTTCTAATAGCTGAGTAATATTCCATGGTATACATATACCACGTTTTGCTAATCCATTCATGAATTGATGGGCATTTGGGTTGTTTCCACATCTTTGTGATTGTGAATTGTGCTGCTATAATCATTCAGGTGCAGGTGTCTTTTTTATAGAATGACTTTTGTTCTTCTGGGTAGATGTCCAATAATGGAATTGCTGGATCGAATGGTAGGTCTACTTGAATCTGTTTAAGGTATCTCCACATTGCTTTCCACAGGGGCTGCACTAGTTTACAGTCCCACCAGCAGTGTATGAATGTACCTATCTCCCCACACCCACACCAACATGTATAGTTTTGGGACTTTTTGATAAAGGCCATTCCCACTGGAGTTAAGTGATATCTCATTGTGGTTTTGATTTGCATTTCCCTGATGATTAGAGATGTTGAACACTTTTTCATATGTTTGTTAGCCATTTTTATATCTTCTTTTGAAAAATTTCTATTTATGTCCTTTGCCCACTTTTTGATAGGGTTGTTTGATTTTTTCTTACTGATTTTCCTGAGTTCTAAATAGATTCTTGTTATCAGTCCTTTATCTGATGTGTAGTATGCGAAAATTTTTTCCCATTCTGTAGGTTGTCCATTTACTCTCGTGACTGTTTCTTTGGCTGTGCAGAAGCTTTTTAATTTGATCAGGTCCCATTTATTTATTTTTGTTGTTGCTGTGATTGCTTTAGGGGTCTTCTTCATAAATTCTTTGCCTAGGCCAATGTCTGTAAGAGTCTTTCCTACATTTTCTTCTAGAATTCTAATAGTTTCTGACCTTAGGTTTAAGTCTGTTAACCACTGTGATTTGATTTTTGTGAGGGGTGAGAGTTATGTGTCCTGTTTTAGTCTTCTACATGTGGATATCCAGTTTTCCCAGCACCATTTATTAAATAAGGAATCTTTTCCCCAGAGTATGTTTTTGTCTGCTTTGTCAAAGATTAGATGGCTATATGAGGATGGTTTTATATTGGGATTTTCTGTTCTGTTCCACTGGTCTGTGTCCCTGCACTTGTGCCAGTACCAGGCTGTTTTAAGAACCACAGCCTTGTAGTATAGTTTGAAGTCTGGCAAATTAATACTTCCCATTTTGTTTTTGTTGTTTAAGATTGCTTTTGCTAAACGGGGTCTTCCCTGGTTCCATACAAAGCGTAAAATTATTTTTCCTATGTCTGTGAAAAAAGATGTTGGTAATTTAATAAGGATTGCATTGAATCTGTAGATAACTTTGGGCAGTATAGACATTTTAACAATGTTGATTCTACCGATCCATGAGCATGGTATGGTTTTCCACCTATTTACATGTTCTGCAATTTCCTTCCTCAGTGTTTCATAGTTCTCCCTATAGAGGTCCTTTACTTCCTTAGTTAAATAAATTCCTAGGTATTTTATTTTCTTTGTTGCTATTTTGAAGGGTATTGAGTCCTTAATTTGGTTTTCCATTTGACTGTTATTGGCATATATGAATGCCTCTGATTTGTGTGTATTGATTTTGTATCCTGAGACTTTACTGAATTCATTGATCAATTCCAGGAGTCTCTTGGTTGAAACCTTGGGGTTTTATAGATATAACATCATATCATCAGCAAAGAGTGAGAGTTTGATCTCTTCTGTCCCTATTTCAACTCCCTTTTTTCTGCTCTCTTGCCTGATAGCTCTTGCAAGGACTTCCAATACTATGTAGAAAAGTAATGGGGACAGTGGTAAGCCTTGTCTGGTTCCAGTTTGAAGTGGGAATGCTTTCAGTTTTTCCCCATTCAGTATGATGTTGGCTGAGGGTTTGTCGTATATGGCTTGTATCATTTTTATATAGGCCCCATCTATGCCTATTTTGTTAAGTGTTCTTATCATAAAAGGGTGTTGAATTTTGTCAAATGCTTTCTCTGCATCTATTGAGAGGATCATCTGATCTTTATTTTTGCTTCTATATATGTGATGAATTACATTCCCATATGTCAAACCATCCCTGCATCTCTGGGATGAAGCCCACTTGGTCGTGATGGATTATTTTTTTGATAAGCACTTGGATTCGATTTGTTAGAATTTTATTGAGAATTTTTGCATCTATATTCATAAGAGAAATTGGTCTATAGTTCTCTGTTTTAGTTGCATCCTTTCCTGGATTTGGTATCAGGATTATGTTGGCTTGGTAAAAAGTGTTGGGGAGAATCCCATCCTTCTCTATATTGGAGAATAGTTTATGTACGATGGGCACCAGTTCTTCTTTGTAGGTATGGTAGAATTCAGGTGTGAACCCATCTGGTCCAGGGCTTTTCTTTTTGGGAAGGTTTTTTATTGCTGTTTCAATTTCAGATCTAGATATCGGTCTATTCAGGAATTCTATTTCTTCCTGGTTGAGCCTGGGAAGGCTGTGTGTTTATAAGAATTTGTCCATTTCCTCCAGGTTTTCTAATTTGTGTGCATAAAGATTTTTGTAGAATTCATAGATGATATCATGTATCTCTGTGGCATCAGTCGTGATTACTCCTTTCGTGTTCCTGATCGAGGTTATAAGAGATTTTTCTTTTCTGCTCTTGGTTAGTTTAGCCAGAAGTGTGTCAATTTTGTTTATTTTTTCAAAGAACCAACTTTTGGTTTTATTAATCTCCGTTATGGTTTGGTTTAATCTCCCTTATGCTCCCTTATGGTCCTTTTCATTTAGTTCTGATTTAATCTTAATAATTTCCTTCTGCTGGGTTTGGGTTTGGTCTCTTCTTTCTTCTCCAGCTCTTTGAGTCTATTCATTAGATTGTCTATTTGTAAGTGTTCTGTCTTTTTGGTATAGGCATTTATGGAAATAAATTTTCCTCTCAGGACTGCTTTAGCTGTGTCCCACAGATTTTGATAAGTTGTATCTCCTTTGTCGTTTAATTCAAAGAATCTTTTGATTTCTGACTTGATTTCTTCATTTATAAAACGATTGTTCAGGAGAAGGTTATTTAGCTTCCATGACTTTGAGTAGAAATGAGGATTTCTGTTAGGGTTCATTGTTACTTTTATTCCACTGTGATCCGAGAAGCTGCATGGTATTATTTCTATATTTTTAAATTTTTTAAGACATTCTTTATGTCCTAAGATATGGTCAATCTTGGAGAATGTCCCATGAGCTGATGAGAAGAACTTATATTCAGTGGTATTTGGGTAGAATGTCCTGTAGATGTCAGTCAGGCCCATTTGTTCTAGCATTCTATTTACGTCCAATATTTCTTTGTTTATTTTTTGTTTGGAGGATCTGTCTTGAACTGTCAGTGGCGTGTTAAAATCTCTGGCTACTAAAGTGTTGTTATCTATCATTTGGTTCAGATCAAGTAGGGTTTGCTTTATGAATCTGGGTGCACCTAGATCGGGTGCATATATGTTAAGTATAGTTATGTCTTCTTGTTGAATTGTACCCTTCACCAGTATATAGTAACCATCTTTGTCTTTCTTTACTTTTGTTGATTTAAAAACTACGTTATCGGAGATTAGAACTGCCACGCCAGCTTTCTTTTGGGTTCCATTTGCTTGGAATATTGATTTCCACCCTTTTATTTTCAGTCTAAATGCATCCTTGCAGGTTAGATGAGTTTCCTGAAGACAGCAGATACTTGGCTTATATCTTTTTTATCCATTGGGCCAGTCCATGTCTCTTGAGTGGGGAATTCAATCCATTCACATTTAATGAGAGAACTGATAAGCGAGACAGATTGCTGTTCCTCATGTTGGGTTGAATTTCATTGATCTGTTTTCTCTCTTGAGCCATTATGATAACTGTGTTTTCATATTTATCTCTTGATTAGTGTTACATTCGAGGGTCCTTCTTGTGCTGGACCACGTGTAACTCTGTTTTGAATACTTCTTGGAAAGCTGCTCTTGTCTTGGTGAATTCTCTGAGTTTTTGTTTATCTGAGAATGTCTTAATTTCACCTTCATATATAAAACTGAGCTTATCTGGGTACAGGATTCTAGGCTGGGCATTATTCTGTTTCAGAAGAGTGAGAATGGGGCTCCAATCTCTTCTTGCTTGTAAGGTTTCAGTTGAGAAATCTGGCGTGATTCGGATGGGCTTTCCTTTGTATGTTACTTGTTTCTTTCTCCTTACAGATTGAAGAAGGGCCTCGTTAGTGGATATTTTGGTCAGTCTGATAACTACATGACGTGGTGTCTTCCTATTTGGTATGAATCTCTCAGAGGTTCTTTGAGCTTCTTGAACCTGTGTATCTAGAGATTTGGCAAGGCCTGGGAAATTTTCCTCAATTATATCTTCAGATACTTTATTCAACCCTTGCTTATTGTCTTCTTCACCCTCAGGAATGCCGATAACTCTCACGTTAGGCTTCTTCACATAATCCCACATTTCTTGTAGACTATGATTATTTCTCATGTTTCTTTGTTTTAACTCTGTGACTGCCTTATTTAATTGGAAAGTGTTATCTTCGATCTCTGAGATTCTTTCTTCTGTTTGATCTACCCTGCTCTTGAGACTTTCCACTGTGTTTTGTAGCTCGTTGAATAAATTTTTCATTTCCAGGAGTTCAGTTTGATTTTTCTTCAGTATTTCAATTTCTTTGGTGAATTTTTCTTCCAAGTCCTGGATCTTTTTTGTGGTTTCTTTGTGTTGATTATCCATTTTTTCTTGCATAATGTTCAGCGTATTTATAATCCATGTTTGAAATTCTTCCTGTGACATGTTGCTATTTGGAATCTGCTTTGTGTTAATTGGTGGAGAACTAGTAATCCTCTTTGAGGGCATGGTTTCAGCTTGATTCTTTATACTCCTAGAGTTCCTTCGCTGAGCCCTTCCCATCTGAATGAATCCTTAAGATCCCTTCTTTCAGCTTTAGTCTGGATAGGGGCACACTGTGAGTGCCAGGTAAGCTGCCTCCTCTGTCACTAGGGGGAGCCCTTCACATATTGTTCAGGATTTTGCTAGCTCCGCTGGGGGGGCTGCCCCTCTTCCTCTCCCGAGGTGGCTTCTGTCTCTCTCTGTGAGAAAGACAGTGGATAGGGAGAGTGGAGCGGTGCCCTCATTCGCCCAACGCCCCAGCCACTGCAGTTCCCGTGGGCGATGGTCTGCCCCACCCCAATGTCTGCAAGGTCCACGCTCTACTCTCTCGTGACTGGGGAACCACTCAGTGTTCACACAAAGGTGGAGCTCCTAGTCAGGGTCCGTGGACTAGGGAAGGGAGCCGCCCAGGGAGCCGCGCGGTACCCAATCACTCCTCAGCATTTAGGCTGTGGACCCCGACAATGGCGGCCGCCCGTCTGCAGATCACTGTCACTGGGGTTGAATGCTCAGGGACCGGCAGAGGCCAGAGGAGCCGGGGACCGGGAGAATCCAGCCGCCCACCTATACGAGGCAGTTTGGCATCTGCTAGAGCCGGGACCAAAGCAGCCCCACCGCCCGCGTATAGGAGACAGTTGCTAGGTGCGTCAGCTGCGCACAGCACTCCAGGGTCCAAAATGCCTCCTGCCAATGTCTCCTCTCTGCAGAGCCCCACATCTCCCGTGGCGATTCTGCACCGACTTCAGGCAGATCCTCAATTGAGTGGGTGTGGAGGTCAGAGGGGGAACAAGATGCTTTCCTGTGGGGCTGAACCCACCCCACTCTCTGGTGAGGTGGGTACAGCTGTCCCGTGCTCCCTTCTCTATTGGCCATCCCGCACTCTCCAGATTTTGGTGATTTATTTCCCTAATCACCTCAGTCTTTTCTTGCTCTCTCTCTCTGTCCCACGCTGATTCTCCATGGATTCACACCACCGTTCTTGTGGGGAAGTGAACCTCTAGGGTTGTGGGCAGTGGGAGACCCATGCCTTCCACTCCAGGAGCACGAATCCAGGAGGTCACCACCATTCCACCATCATTGAGAATGAATCAAAGGAGTCTTAAAGGAACGGGCTGAAAAGTGCGGATCCTGTTTCAGTCTAAGTCTGAAACAGGATCCGCACTTTTCACCTGCCACACACATGCCCACTTCTCCTCTCTGGGCATAATAAAAACAAACCACTGGACTGACAGAGGGCTTGCCCCCCCACACACACCACACGACCCCACACAAAAACGTCCCCTCCAGTGACTCATTCTTATGCTAACTGGCAAACGGTGCTATGCCTTTTAAAATAATGGAAAAAGGATGGTGGAATGATACTTGAAAGACTGGTTTTATTCCACGCTCCCGTACCAAGTATCGGCAACACCAAGTGAGCTAGGCCTCAGCATAGTTTTTTCCCTGGCAGCCATCTTGGGATAAAGGAGGCAGAGAAGTACCTTGTCACAATTATGGTTAAAGGTGCTGCAAAAACTGGCAAATAATTCTCCACGTAGTGGTTATTTCAAAAGCTCTATGGCATACTTCTTGGAACCAGCTAGTTACCTGGGGCCACGCATAGAGGGTTATAGAGAACCATGGTGGATTCACGGAAGAAGAGTCAAATGATTCTTAAAGGAACGGGCAGAAAATGTGGATCCTGTTTCAGTCTAAGACTAAAACAGGATCCGCACTTTTCACCTGCTGCACACATGCCAACTTCTCCTCTCTGAGGATTAAAAGAAAAAACACTGGACTGGCAGAGCGCCTGCCCCCTCACACACCACCTGACCCCACACAACAACGTGCCCTCCAGCAACTCATTTGCTAACTGGCAAAAGGTGCTCTGCCTTTTAAAACAATGGAAAAAGGTTGGTGGAATGATACTTAAAAGACTGGCTTCTTGCCAGGCTCCAGTACCAAGTATAGGCAATACCAAGTGAGGTAGGCCTCAGCATGGTTTTGTCCATGGCAGCCAGCTTGGTTTAAGGAGGCAGAGACGAACCTTGTCACAATTATGGTGAAAGGTGCTGCAAAAACTGGCAAATAATTCTCCACGTAGTGGTTATTTCAAAAGCTCTGCAGCATAATTCTTGGAAGTATCCAGTTAAAGGGTCCCACGCATTGAGGGGTCCAGAGAACCATGGTAGATTGCCAGGTGATGAATCAAAGGATTCTTAAAGAAACGGGCTGAAAACTGCTGATCCTCTTTCACCCTAAGACTGAAAGAGGATCAGCACTTTTCACCTGCCACACACATGCCCACTTCTCCTCTCTGGGCCTAATAAAAACAAACCGCCAGACTGAAAGATGCCCTGACCCCCAAACACCACCCGACCCCACAAAAAAAGTCCCTTCCAGGGACTCATTCTTATGCTAACTGCCAAAAGGTGCTCTGCCATTTAAAATAGTGGAGAAAGGATCATGGAATGATACTTAAAAAACTGGCTTCTTGCCAGGGTCTAGTACCAAGTATTGGCAACACCAAGT